>NW_024039473.1:290000-464796 GCF_016077235.1 Cyprinodon tularosa | reverse complement strand
TTTCCCTTTTTCTGCGTTTAATCCGTGTTCATTCGTTCTTTCTATTTTCAATTGCCAATCAAAAAACAAAAAATAAAAAATTGACTGGTTATTTTGTTTTTTGTTTTTTAATCGTTAAACCAAAAACGAAAAAAGGATTTGTTTTTTCATATTTCAATTCTAAGCTCAGATCAAGAATACGGTGGAAAAACGGACAGCAAACGCAGAATTTGATTTTAATATTTAATCGGTACAGTTTACATGACCCGGAAGTTTGGTGGAGCGTTAGCTAAAAAAACAATTGGCTTACTCCCACCACGTTCGATCAAACTGCACCAGATAAGGCAGTCGGACCTATCAGCCATGGACAGTTACGTGTTATTTCGAGGATCCAAGCGTGTGACTCTTGAGGAGGACATGACAACGGAGAAAATTTGCAGGATTTTCCAGGTATAACTTTTTTCTTGAAACTTTTCTGTGCACTGTACTTTTAACTAGCAACAACAAACAGCTTCTCGATCAACATAGTGTGTGGTTCTAGCGTCGCCATGGTAGCTACTTCATTACCCCAACTGCTGCGCAAAGAGCTATTTCCGGGTCACGTAAACTGTACTGATTAAATATTAAAAACAAATTCTGCGTTGCTGTCCGTTTTTCCATTTCGTATTCTTGATCTGAGCTTAGAATTGATATATGAAAAACAAATCCTTTTTTCGTTTTTGGTTTAACCATAAAAAACAAATAACAAAATAACCAGTCAATTTTTTATTTTTTGTTTTTTGATTGGCAATTGAAAATAGAAAGAACGAATGATACACGGATTAGTTTACCTTCTTCTGCAGCAGTTTTCCTTCTTCTGCAACAGTTTACCTTCACTGTAATACTTTTCACTGTGAATTTACAGTAATTTACTGGCAGCAGCTTCGCCAGTAAACTACTGTATTATTTACAGTATCTTGCTGTAATATATAAATACAGTATATTGCTGTAAATGATTCTACAGTTTATTACTGTAAATTTACAACAGATCGTATATATTCATTTAATGTAAATTTACAGTAATTTACAGGCAACAGCTTTGCCAGTACTGTATTTTTGCAGTTCTGCTTACAGTACATTAATTCTACAGTTCATTACTGTAATAATACAACTACTAAAAAAAGTAATACAATTATTAGAAATAAATTATATAAATAAATGAAAGCTGGAAAATATTCAGTTTCTTTTCAAATATTTATTTGAAAAATAGTGCCTCATGAAAATTACAACATTGTCAAATTGTGTGATCTGAATACTGTAAAGGATGGACAGAAAAACTTTGCTCACACTAAATGTTTTCAATTCTAATGCTAAAACTCTCATACTGGAGCTAAACTTGCTTTCTTATACAAATACCCCAGCATTTTCCCTAACACTGTATGCATATTAGGGCTGGGAATCACTAGGTGCCTCTTGCAATATTTTGCAATTCATATAAAATGAGCAAAACAGTAAAGTAAAGCGCACAGTGCCTCTTCTTACAGTTTTTCTGGATTGTTTACACACATTTCTGAAAAAAATCCCCTGGGATTCTCAGAACTCTAAACCCCAAAATCCAAAAAACACACACACAAGGGAAAAAATTTTAAATTTCCCAAAATGAAACTTTACTTTCAAAAATTTTTATCTCTTAAAAAGGGGGCCTTTTGTGTTCGGGTTTAACACCACAAACTATCATATGAACAGAAAAATTAAAAAAAGATTTTAAACAGGGATGTGCTCAGTGTAAAACACCATTTCCATTCATAAAATGACTTTTTGTTCAGTGTTACATTTATTTAACAAAATTTAAATACATAAGGGGCGTTGAAAAAATATTTAGATATTTTTTTTACTCAGAAAAACAAAAATTATACGGGTAAAAACATGTTTTTTTTTTCCCCACAAAAAAATGTACCAGTGTCATAAAAACCCGACACAAATTGCACATACAGTCAAAGTTTTTAACTGTTTTACAGTTACATTTAAAAATTTTAAAAAAAAAAAAAAACTATGCTGCACCCTCTTTCGGGGTTTGGGGGTTCGGGCCCCCGCACCTATCTACACACAACAATTTTTTCCCTTTGGCCAAGCAGGGGGGAAAATATGCCTAGCATGGGGGGGAATCCGCCATAAAAGCATAAAACGGTATTCCCACATCTTTTTCCATAGTTGGGAAAAGGGGGTATACGGTTTTTGAATTTAGGTCGTACCATTTTCCAAATTCCAGGAAAAAAAAATTTCCTCAATGGAAATTGGGGAAATTGGGGGGAATATGGGGGGAGATAAAAAACGAAAAACGGGGTGGTCATAAACCCATTATAAAACAGAGCACCCGGGGGGGGGGGGGGGGGGGGGGGGGGGGGGGGGGGGGGGGGGGGGGGGGGGGGGGGGGTTTTTTTTTTTTTTTTGGGGGGGGGGGGGGGGGGGGGGGGGGGGGGGGGGGGGGGGGGGAAAGGGGGGGGGGGGGGGGGGGGGGGGGGGGGGGGGGGGGGGGGGGGGGGGGGGGGGGGGGGGGGGGGGGGGGGGGGGGGGGGGGGGGGGGGGGGGGGGGGGGGGGGGGGGGGGGGGGGGGGGGGGGGGGGGGGGGGGGGGGGGGGGGGGGGGGGGGGGGGGGGGGGGGGGGGGGGGGGGGGGGGGGGGGGGGGGGGGGGGGGGGGGGAAAAAAATTTTTTTTTTTTTTTAAAGGAAAACCCCAAAAAAAAAACGGTCTTTTTTTTTTAATTTGGGTTGGAAGATTTTTTTTGGGGTTGCCCAAAATTGTGATAAATGGGCAGGGGGTTGTGGGGGGGCCAAAGGGGTTGCAGGTGAGGATGATCCCTTTTGGTTTCCGGTCATCGCTAGCACACTTTGGATTTTCCCCTCCGCGCGGGCCCGGGGGATTTCCCAACAATGGCACCCCTGGCCGTTATTTTCCTTCCCCTCCTTCGTTTTTTTGGGTGGGGGTTGAATCCAACCCCCCATCAATGAAGAAGAAACGGGTTTCCCCACTGGCTTTCCACCCCCAGCTGGGGGGCTCTCTGAAACACACATAAAATTATAAAAGTAGCATGGAGCGGTCTTTTTGGGAAAAAAAAAAAGCCCAATCTTTTTATGTTTTCAATATAATGGGGAAAAAATTTTTGTATGATTTATACAATGTTGACGTATCATAAAAGGGGGGAATGTACGTATAGGACTCTTGACTAGTTATATCGAAAATTTTTTCCCCCTTTTCGGGAATTGCCCCTCAAAGGGCACCCTGAAAGATTTTCTTCATCCTCAGTTTATTTCTGTGCAAGACACGGTCCAGCTTTGAAAAATTTAACCAATAATTTTTTTGGTTTTTCTCATTGTTTTCTATTTTTTTTCCTTTGAAATTTGCCGTAAGGTAATGGAAATTATTTTCAAAAACCATGTTCATGATCTCTTTTTCCCGTTCAGGAGACGGGAAGACGGCCCCGCCCACCTCTTGTTGGTAATTTTCGGGTTCTGCAATACAAAAAATGCAATACTGAAATACGGGTTTTGGGAAAAATACATTTCCCAAATATTCAAACCCCAAAATGCCCTACAAAAACAGTCACGGGTTTAAAACTGTACTCGGTACTCATTGAGTACGTATTGATTTGCGGGAACGCTTTTTGTAGGATGATGGATTTTTTCCTATTCTCTTTGCGGAAAGTCCGGGATGAGGGAAATGCTACAGTGACCTGCCCCAAATTTGGCTTTTACCTTTCCCCAGCCTCCCTCATTGTTAGGCCTGGTTACCAAAATGGCAACCAAGTTGTTTCGGATTCATCAAAAATTGATTGCCCTTTGGCCTTCCTCGTCCTCGTCCTCCCCATGGGGTCCCCCCTTTAAACTCTCATTTCCTCTGGCCTGGCTCTGCCTTTTTACAACTTTGGGGCCTTTTTTTCCCCAAAAACAGAAGAGCTCACCTGTTTCCCTTCTATGCAAAAGCCTGATTCCCGGAGTGGAAACATGTGTGTGGGTTTTTTGGCCCATTTTGAGGATAGTGTGCATAGGGGGGAAAATTTAATTTTAGGGGTTTTAAAAAACCCTTGTGTTCCTTGTGAAAAAAAAAAGGGTTTTTTCTTCATGCCCCAATTGTGTGTAGATTTTTTGGAAAAAGTTTGTTTTAAAACCCGGGCAATTTGATTTTTTAAAGCAGGAATTGTGTTTTGTAGTTTAGAAATTTTTTGGTTCAGGGGGTTGGTGCAGGGAGTTACTTTATTTTGGTTTTGTTTTTCAAGTCCCAAATTTTTGGGTGGTTTTAAACAATTCGAGAAAAACTGTAATGTCCCCTATGTAAAATAAACATTTTAGTCATTTTCATTATAACCCACGAACTTTTTTAGCATCATAAACTAAACTTTAAATTTAACCTTTAAAAATTTTTTGCCTCATTTTTGGCAAAATTGTCAAACAGAGGATCTCTTAAATTTCTTCACGTCCCTTTGTGGCATCTCTCGGGACTTTTAAGGGAAGCAAAATTCCTACATTCAGACAGGGTACGCCCAAAAAAATTTTCCCTTTCCCAAAAACTCAATAAAGGGTAAATACACTTTCTGAATAAACAGACCAAAAAGCCTCTTTTTGTGGGGGAAAAGGCCTTAAAATTTTCCCTTCAGGGGAAAATATTTTTACCCACAGAACAATTTAACTTTTTTTTCCCGGGCTGACCCATGGTGAGCAAACTCGGGAACATTTTTTTTTTAATTTTTTCAAATGCGCCGGGGATCGGGGACAAACTACTCTTTTTCCCACAAGTAAACAAAAACTTGCAAATTTTTAAAATCCATCTGCTCGTCCATCAAAACCCAAGTGTCCAAATTTGGGTAGGGGCCCCAAGAAATTTACTAAAAATACGCCATTTAGTAAATTTTTTTAAAGGCCTAAATAGAAAGTAAAAGTTTCCTTTGCATCTCGGCAAAAAAGGTTTGAAACCCCGGGTTTCCCGGGTAGTTTGGGTGAATGCGCAGGTAAAGCGCTCCAGGAGAATAAATTCTTTTTGGGCCCAAAAAAAATTTTCGTAAATGAGGGGTTTTGAGAAAATTTCGGGATGCTACCCATCGGGAAATTTGGATTACATTGGAGAGCAAAATGGAGGAATTTTAAACAAGTTTTTGTGGACTTAAAAAGGGGGGGGGGACCTTTTTGGTCGGGCTAAATCGAACTCCTTTAAAAAGAAATTTTGGGGTAAAACAGAAGGTTGTCCTAAATTCCCCGGCTGCTTTTTTAAATTTTTGGTCACCATAAAGGTAAGGGGAAAAAGAATTTTAAAAAAACAATCTGTGGGAGAACTATTTTTTAAAATTTTTTTGCAAAAGGGGGGCACAAGTTTTAAAGTGCTAATGGGGATTTTTTCTACATGCAAAAAACCGTTGCAAAAAAAACAAAACCCCTTGAAAAGATCTAAAAACCAATTGCTATACAAAACTTGTGAGTTTTCCCTTTTGGGAAAAAAAATTTTCAATACGCATTTTTTTAAAATATCAATATAAACCCGCAAATATAAACCGGCCCCCTTTTAAATTTTGTCTCCCCCAAATGGGGTATGGGTGAATAGCCCAAAGCCCCACTTGAAATAAATTTTTTTTCCCTTGAAAAAGGTCCCGGCCATCCCCGGATTCACAATGTTGATTTTCTTTGGGAACCATCTTGCCGCTCTTCTTGTTTTTCACCCCCTTCCAAAAACCCTTGCTTTTTTTGCCCCCGGGGGTTTGATGTCAATGAAAGCCTACTTTTTAAAAAAAGAAAAATTTTTTTTCCCCCCCCTTTTTATCTTCAATTTAAAAGGTTAGGCATGGTCCCCCCAAATTTAAAATTTGTTTGCCCCATTATGTTAAACCAAAAAAAGGGAGTTTATAGCCCCCCCCCGAAAACCATTACTACAAAGGTACCCTTTTGTAGTTTTTTGGGGGTTGCTAAAATTGTGTCAAGCCTAAGGACCATTGGCAATCACGTAAAGGGTTATTGGTTATGGTGTTGTAGGGAAGAAAAGTCAATCAAACCCAAGCTTTTTGGAACACTATTTTGGGAAAAGAAGCTCCCTCTGAAAAAACTCCAATTTGCATGCTCTTCATGTTGGTACTGCGGGGTTAAAAAATTTGGTAGTAGGGGGGAGAAGATACTGGGGCCCAAGCCTAAAAAGGTTCCCAACCAAAAACCCCTTTTTCTTGAAATTGGTAACATCCATCGGTTTCCCCTTGCCAAAAAGACCTAAGAAAAAAGACAATTTGGGGAAAAATAAACAGAGATCCCAAAATAATGGAATCAGTCTCGTCTGATTTTTTTTAAACGGAAGGGGGATTAGGGCTACTGCAGAAAAAAAAAATAATTCTGAAAAAAAATAACAAAATTTTGGGCCTTTTCGGAATTTGAAAAAAAAAACCCCTATTCAAATGTTCTGGGGAAAAATAAGTCTAAATTCGGGGGCTTTTTAAAATCAAAAAAAAAAAAAAAAAAAAAAGGGAAAACCCGGTGACAACCCCCTTATCAAAATTAAAAAAAAAAGGCGAATACGAAAAAACCCCCACTCACTCTCTGGGAGGGGGGGGGAGGAGGGCCGGGGCCAGTTTCCGGGGCATCTGTGATCCCAGCCGGTTTGCCCGGTTCCAGGGGCTTTTTTCGCAGAGCCAACTTCCGCTGTGAAAAAGTCTGGGGGTGAAAGGGGAAGTCGCAACTCGCAAAGACCCCTTTTGCTAGATGCAGAAAAAAAAGGGTCTAGGGTAAATCCACCAAAAAAAAAAAAAAAAAGGAAAAACTAATGCTGACTCTTAAAATTTTTGGCAAATTTAGCACTTTGCCTTTTTTGTTTTTTTTTGGGATGGGGGAAACTCAATTTAAAAAATTTTATAGTTCCGTTTAACAACAGAGGAAACTTATAACATCAAACCAGACCTCCCAAAGTTCCCTTATCCTTTCCCCTGGTTTTTTGTTGATTTTCCCTTTAAAAAGAGAAAAAGGGGCATACACAATTTTATCAAAATGTTATCTTTACAAAAAACTTTTTTAAACAGCGTTTTTGTAAAACTTATAAACTTAGAAAATAAAAAGAGAAAAGGGTCCTAAAAACCCCGTTTCAAAAATCGGGGAAACAAAAAAGTAAATAATTAAACCCTTACCCCTTGTAAAACAGTGTGGGGGAAAAGTTGGCAGCCCCGGGGGCATCTGTTTTTGGGTTGAGCAGTTTTTCTGAGGACCGTTTGGTCAAAAATTCCTTTTTTCCCGCACTTTTTTTTTTACCTTCCCTTTTAATTACCCGGGTTTCCCGTAAAATTTTGCATTAATATTGTAAAAAGAATGACATTCTCGGGAAATTGCTTTTAAATCTTTTTTTTTTCTCCCAGATTGCATTGCAGTTTTCAGTTAAAGATACTGTATGGCTGAATTTCAGTAAAATCTGTTCGATTTTTAAATGTAAATTTACATCAAAGGGTTACATGTTCTTCTGCAACAGTTTCCCTTTTTTTCTGCAGCAGTTTACCTTTTTTGCAGGAAATTTTACCTTCTTCTGCAGAGTTTTCCTTCTTCTCAGCAGGTTTTTCCTTCTTCGCAGCATTTTCCTTCTTCTGCAAAAAGTTTACCCTTTTTTGCAACAGGGGTTTTCCCCTTTTTCCAACAGTTTCCCTTCTTTTGCAACGTTTTCCCCTTTTTCGCAACAGTTTACCTTTTTCGCAACAGTTTTTCCCCTTTTTTCGCAACATTTCCCTTCTTCGCAACAGTTTCCCCCTTTTTGCAGCAGTTTCCCTTCTTTGCAAAAAGTTTTTCCCTTTTTCTGCAGCAGTTTACCTTTTTCTGCAAAAGTTTACCCTTCTTCTGCAACAGTTTTTCCCCCCTTTGCAACAGGGTTTTCCCTTTTCTGCAACAGGGTTTTCTTCTTTTTGCAAAAAGTTTTCCCCCCTTCCCCAACAGTTTTCCTTCTTCTGCACATTTTTCCTTCTTCTGGGAGCAGTTTTTCCTTCTTCGCGCAGTTTACCTTCTTCTGCAACGTTTACCTTCTTCTGCAAAAGTTTCCCTTTTTTCTGCGGGAAAAAATTTTTTTTTTTTCCTTCTTTTGCAGCAAATTTACCTTCTTCTGCAGCAGGGTTTACCTTCTTAGCAACAAAATTTTCCCTTTTCTGCAGCATTTTTTCCTTTTTTTGCAACAGTTTTTTTCCCTTTTTCTGCAAAAGTTTTTTCCCCTTTTTTCGCAGCAAATTTCCCTTCTTCTGCGCAGTTTTTTCCCCTTTTTTGCAGCAGTTTACCTTTTTCTGAGGGATTTTTCCTTCTTCTGGGATCATTTACCTTCTTTTGCAACAGTTTCCCTTTTTTCTCAAACAGTTTACCTTCTTCTCAACATTTACCTTTTCTGCATCCCGTTTTTTCCTTTTTCTGCAACATTTTTCTTCTTCTGCAAAAAGTTTTTCCCTTTTTCTGCAGCAGTTTCCCCCTTTTCTGGGAGCAGTTTCCCTTCTTCTCAGGCCCGTTTTTTCCCCTTTTCTGCAGCATTTTTCCCCTTTTTCTGCAGCAGTTTTTCCTTTTTTCCGGGATTTACCTTCTTCTGCAGCAGTTTACCTTCTTCTGCAACAGTTTCCCTTTTTTCTGCAACAGTTTTTCTTTTTTCTCCTTACCCCCCCTTCATTCCCGCAAACATTTTTCCTTCTTCTGCAACAGTTTTCCTTCTTCTGAGCATTTTCCCCTTTTTCTCAGCAGTTTACCTTCTTCTGGGAAACAGTTTACTTTTTTCCCCAGCCCGTTTAAACCCTTTTTCTGCAACAGTTTTCCCTTTTCTTAAAAGTTTAAACCCTTTTTTTCTGCAAAAAGTTTACCTTCTTTCTGCACAGTTTCCCTTTTTCTCAACAGTTTACCCTTTTCTGCAACGGTTTTTTCCCTTTTTCTTTCAGATTTCCCTTTTCTGCAGGGTTTCCCTTCTTTTGCAGCAAATTTTTCCCCTTTTTTCAGAGCAAAGGTTTTCCCTTTCTGGGGAGGGGATTTTTACCCCTTTTTAATTTCTGCCGCAGTTTTACGCTTGGTTGGCCGAAAACAGTTTTAACCCTTCTTCCCTTTCAAAAGCCCCCAAATTTTCCTTCCTTGGCTCCAACGTTTTCTTCCCGAAAACATTTTAAACCCTTTTCTGCACAGTTTACCCCCTTCCTTTTCCCAACAAATTTCCCTTCTTCCCCCCCCCGGGAACCCCGTTTAAAAACCCCTTTCCCCTTTTGCAACAGGGTTTTCCCCTTTTTCCCGCAACAGTTTTAACCCTTCCTTTTGCAAACCCCCTTTCCCCCCTTCCCCCCCTGCAAAAGTTTTCCCTTCCCCTTCCGCCCCTTCAGTTTTCCTTCCCCTTTTGCAAAGTTTACCCTTTTTCTGATCATTTTACCTTCCTGCAACATTTAACCCTTTTTCTGCAACAGTTTTCCCTTTTTCTGCAACCCGTTTTTTTTTCTTCCCGGGGAACCCGTTTCCCCTTTTTCTGCAACGTTTTTCCCTTTTTCTGCAACAGTTTTCCCCTTTTTCTGCCCCAAAAGTTTTCCTTCTTCTGCACAGTTTCCCCTTTTTCTGCAAAAGTTTTTTTTCTTCTGCAACATTTACCCTTTTTTCTGGGAAAAGTTTACCTTCTTCTTCCAGTTTCCCCCCCCTTTTCATCAGTTTACCTTTTTTCTTGGGAAAAAGTTTTCCCCCTTTTGCAACCCCGTTTACCCCTTTTTCTTGCAACCCCGTTTACCTTCTTCTGCAAAATTTTTTCCCTTTTTCGCATCGTTTACCCCTTTTTCCGCAAAATTTACCCCCTTCTGCAAACCCGTTAATTTTAAATTTACCCCTTTTTGTTTAATACCCCCTTTTTCTGGAACAGTTTACCTTTTTTTCTGCAACAGTTTACCTTCTTCGCAACAGTTTCCCCTTTTTCTGGGAACATTTTCCTTTTTTTGCAACAGTTTTCCTTTTTCTGGCAACATTTTCCCTTTTTCTCAGCAGTTTTCCTTCTTTTTCCCCGCAGTTTCCCTTTTTTCTGCATTTATTTCCTTCTTCGCCAAGTTTTCCCTTTTTCTGCAAAAATTTTCCCTTCTTCGCAACAGTTTTTCCTTCTTTTGCAACAGTTTTTCCTTTTTCTGCAACTTTTAAAACCCCTTCTGCAGCAGTTTACCCTTTTTTCTGCAGCGTTTCCCTTTTTCTGCTTTTAGTTTTTTCCCTTTTTCTGCAGGGAGTTTTCCTTTTTTGCAACAGTTTACCTTCTTCTGCATCAGTTTACCTTCTTCTGCATCAGTTTACCTTCTTCTGCAACAGTTTTCCTTCTTCTGCAACAGTTTCCCTTCTTCTGCATCAGTTTACCTTCTTCTGCATCAGTTTACCTTCTTCTGCAACAGTTTACCTTCTTCTGCAACAGTTTACCTTCTTCTGCAACAGTTTACCTTCTTCTGCAACAGTTTACCTTCTTCTGCAACAGTTTCCCTTCTTCTGCATCAGTTTACCTTCTTCTGCAACAGTTTACCTTCTTCTGCAACAGTTTACCTTCTTCTGCAACAGTTTACCTTCTTCTGCATCAGTTTACCTTCTTCTGCAACAGTTTACCTTCTTCTGCAGCAGTTTACCTTCTTCTGCAACAGTTTCCCTTCTTCTGCAACAGTTTCCCTTCTTCTGCAACAGTTTACCTTCTTCTGCAACAGTTTACCTTCTTCTGCAACAGTTTCCCTTCTTCTGCATCAGTTTACCTTCTTCTGCAACAGTTTACCTTCTTCTGCAACAGTTTACCTTCTTCTGCAACAGTTTCCCTTCTTCTGCAACAGTTTACCTTCTTCTGCATCAGTTTACCTTCTTCTGCAACAGTTTACCTTCTTCTGCAACAGTTTACCTTCTTCTGCAACAGTTTACCTTCTTCTGCAACAGTTTCCCTTCTTCTGCATCAGTTTACCTTCTTCTGCAACAGTTTACCTTCTTCTGCATCAGTTTACCTTCTTCTGCAACAGTTTCCCTTCTTCTGCAACAGTTTACCTTCTTCTGCAACAGTTTACCTTCTTCTGCAACAGTTTACCTTCTTCTGCAGCAGTTTACCTTCTTCTGCATCAGTTTACCTTCTTCTGCAACAGTTTCCCTTCTTCTGCATCAGTTTACCTTCTTCTGCATCAGTTTACCTTCTTCTGCAACAGTTTCCCTTCTTCTGCAGCAGTTTACCTTCTTCTGCAACAGTTTCCCTTCTTCTGCAACAGTTTACCTTCTTCTGCAGCAGTTTCCCTTCTTCTGCAACAGTTTACCTTCTTCTGCAACAGTTTCCCTTCTTCTGCAACAGTTTTCCTTCTTCTGCATCAGTTTCCCTTCTTCTGCAGCAGTTTACCTTCTTCTGCATCAGTTTACCTTCTTCTGCAACAGTTTCCCTTCTTCTGCATCAGTTTCCCTTCTTCTGCATCAGTTTACCTTCTTCTGCATCAGTTTACCTTCTTCTGCAACAGTTTACCTTCTTCTGCAGCAGTTTACCTTCTTCTGCAACAGTTTACCTTCTTCTGCAACAGTTTACCTTCTTCTGCAACAGTTTCCCTTCTTCTGCATCAGTTTCCCTTCTTCTGCAGCAGTTTACCTTCTTCTGCATCAGTTTACCTTCTTCTGCAACAGTTTCCCTTCTTCTGCATCAGTTTACCTTCTTCTGCAGCAGTTTACCTTCTTCTGCAACAGTTTCCCTTCTTCTGCATCAGTTTACCTTCTTCTGCAACAGTTTACCTTCTTCTGCATCAGTTTACCTTCTTCTGCAACAGTTTACCTTCTTCTGCATCAGTTTACCTTCTTCTGCATCAGTTTACCTTCTTCTGCAACAGTTTACCTTCTTCTGCAACAGTTTACCTTCTTCTGCAGCAGTTTACCTTCTTCTGCAACAGTTTCCCTTCTTCTGCAGCAGTTTACCTTCTTCTGCATCAGTTTACCTTCTTCTGCAACAGTTTCCCTTCTTCTGCATCAGTTTACCTTCTTCTGCAACAGTTTACCTTCTTCTGCAGCAGTTTCCCTTCTTCTGCAACAGTTTCCCTTCTTCTGCAGCAGTTTACCTTCTTCTGCAACAGTTTCCCTTCTTCTGCAACAGTTTACCTTCTTCTGCATCAGTTTACCTTCTTCTGCAGCAGTTTACCTTCTTCTGCAACAGTTTACCTTCTTCTGCATCAGTTTCCCTTCTTCTGCAACAGTTTACCTTCTTCTGCAACAGTTTACCTTCTTCTGCAACAGTTTCCCTTCTTCTGCAGCAGTTTACCTTCTTCTGCAACAGTTTACCTTCTTCTGCAGCAGTTTACCTTCTTCTGCATCAGTTTACCTTCTTCTGCAACAGTTTTCCTTCTTCTTCTGCAACAGTTTACCTTCTTCTGCAGCAGTTTACCTTCTTCTGCAACAGTTTACCTTCTTCTGCAGCAGTTTCCCTTCTTCTGCATCAGTTTACCTTCTTCTGCAACAGTTTTCCTTCTTCTGCAGCAGTTTACCTTCTTCTGCTGATGGTCCGGTGAATATTTCGATGTTGACTCCCTGCTTTAAAATTATTTGGTTCCCAAAGGAGAATGAGAATAATTCAGCTCTGATCTTGATCTGTAATTTTAACATGTAGTCAAAAAGGAAACAAACTTATTTTTAAACAATCAACTCTATATTGACACCGTTAGAGACCGTGCTAGCGTGGCTAGTCATGCTGACCTCCACCAACTTCTCAGCATATCGGCTTGGAAAGGAGCTCAGATGGGAATAAAAGTTTAGAATCAAGCAGGTATCGTAGCAGCCATTCAAAGTGGTCGTTCCCAGTCAAACGCCAGCCGAATGGCAGCCCACTTCCCTGGAAATCCCAGCAGAATTCCCTCCAACTTCCAGCCACTGGAGTGATGCCCTCCTTCTCCTGGGCCTGCAAATTTCCCTAAATTGCAGGGTCTGATCAGGACATGATGCTTCTCTTTTGATCTTAATGTCCACAAATCATGAGAAAAAGAATATTTAAGTGCAAAGATTGATGTTTAAAAATGAATTGTATGGGACCAGCCAAGGACCAACCAAGAACTATCCAAGGGCCAGCCAAGGACCAGCCAAGAACTAGCCAAGGACCAGCCAAGAACTAGCCAAGGGCCAGCCAAGAACCAGCCAAGGACCAGCCAAGAACCAGCCACGGACCAGCCAAGAACTAGCCAAGGACCAGCCAAGAACTAGCCAAGGACCAGCCAAGAACTAGCCAAAGGCCAGCCAAGAACTAGCCAAGAACCAGCCAAGGGCCAGCCAAGAACTAGCCAAGGGCCAGCCAAGAACCAGCCAAGGACCAGCCAAGTACCAGCCAAGAACTAGCCAAGGACCAGCCAAGAACTAGCCAAAGGCCAGCCAAGAACTAGCCAAGAACCAGCCAAGTACCAGCCAAGAACTAGCCAAGGACCAGCCAAGAACTAGCCAAAGGCCAGCCAAGAACTAGCCAAGAACCAGCCAAGAACTAGCCAAGGGCCAGCCAAGAACTAGCCAAGGGCCCGCCAAGAACTAGCGAAGGACCAGCCAAGAACTAGCCAAGGGCCAGCCAAGAACTAGCCAAGAACCAGCCAAGGGCCGGCCAAGGGCAAGCTAAGGACCAGAGAAATAAAGTGGGGACATTTTGAATGACTACTACTGTAACTACGGATGTGATGTAAAAACTTAAGCAAAAGAAAAGCTATTGAGTTTTTTTAAGCTATTGAGTTCTAACAACATTAACAGCCTTCAGAGGATAATAAAGGGCATCAATGAAGCATGGCTCTAATGCAGCCTGAACTGTTCTCTCCCAGAAAACACTGTTGCATTATGGGCAACAGGATGTGCACCTGGAAGCAGAGACATGTGACTCCATGAAAGTCACACGACCTTGCAGGTAATTCAAGGAAACGGTTCATTCAAACATCTGGCCTTGAATTTTCCAAACTAAAGGGTTTGAAAAGCTGAACTGAAGTTGACCCAGAGCTGTGGATTGAATATTTCCTGATGAACGGCTGGAACAACATGATAACTGGGACTGATGAGCTTTTCTCTGTTCTTTTTCTCGTTGTTCTCTGCAGCTGCTGGTGAAGAACCTGCAGTTTGAGGACGGGAAGATGATCCCTGCGGCGCAGTACTTCCGCTCCGGCAGCAGTGCAGCAGTTGAGCTCACTGAGGAGGAGAAAAGCTTCGCCGAGCAGATGAGGGTAAGGTTAGGAACATCAAGCTTATGGACGGCTAAAGCTGACGGCTGCTACTGAGGCCGCCATATACCTGCTGTCATTCCTTCTAGTTGTTGGAATGTGAACTAATGACCAGGGGAGCACTGTGATGATGCTGATGTGTCTAAATCTGAGATAGAAATACAAAAATAAAATAAAACAGGCTTATTCATCTCTCATACAACCAATATGTAAAAATGGACAATATCTGATCCAATATCTGAAAGATATTAATCAGTTATCAGATTTAATCATTTATTTCTGATTGTGGATTTGAGGTGTTACTTTTACATATCAGTTAAAGGAATAGTACACCCAAAACATGATTAGCCTTCATTTTCTACTCACCCCCATGCTGAACAACACTCTGGAGTACTTTTTTGATATCTCAAATGCATCTGGAGATCTGGGAGGCTTCTTGCTGTCTGCTGACATTCAAATAATGGAGGTCTATGGCGCCCGAGGCAGAAAGGTCCATAAAAGTCCACAAAAAACGTGTCAATATTCCTCCATACTGCTCGTCCAATGTATTCCAAGTGTCCTGAGTGGGTAGCGTCCATAATTTACTCGAAACGAAGTCATTTAGAATGTTTTTAGAGCATAAACAGTAGTGTATAGGATTTCCTGAAAGCGCATTCACGAGTCTACGGAAACCGCGGCAGACCAAACCAGATGAAAGTGCGCATTCAGCTCGGCAAAGAACTCATGCTCTTCCTCAACACTGAAGTCCTCAGACATTTTTCTTTCGTTGTTTCTTTCTTTGCACAGGTAAACAGCACATTTCTTCTTCTACGCTTGCATTATCGGCAGAGCAGACGCTGAATGCGCACTTTCATCTGGTTTGGTCTGCCGGCTTCCGTAGAGTCGTGAACTCGCAGGCGACTAAATTCGTTTCGAGTAAATTATGGACGCTACCCACTCAGGACACTTGGAATACATTGGACGAGCAGTATGGAGGAATATTGACACGTTTTTTGTGGACTTTTATGGACCTTTCTGCCTCGGGCGCCATAGACCTCCATTATTTGAATGTCAGCAGACAGCAAGAAGCCTCCCAGATCTCCAGATGCATTTGAGATATCAAAAAAGTACTCCAGAGTGTTGTTCAGCATGGGGGTGAGTAGAAAATGAAGGCTAATCATGTTTTGGGTGTACTATTCCTTTAAGGAATGGTCATATTTAAATAACTATTATTTTACATTTCAGTGGAATTATAAAATATCAATTAGATGCATTCAGTGCGACTCATATTTTACAATCTCTATACTCCAATTAACAATTAATCAAATTCTAAATTAGTTAACGATTATGTCAATAATAAATGAATCCGATTGTTTCAACCCTAGTATAAACATTTTAGATTTCAAGTGGACAAAAAATGTAACATTAATTGATTCTATGGTATATTTATGTGTTTGATGATATATTTAGCCCTCTGTACCAAGGGATCACATAACAAAGATGATGAAAAACTAAAAGAGAGAATCAACAGTCTGCAGGGCCGGGACTCGAACCTGCGACAACTGGAATCTGGGTCACAAGCTCTACCTCCACATGCTCAAGCTCAAGGGAAAGGGCAGCAAAGTGTTTTGACAGCATCCTGCTGAACTCTTTATTAATGAAATATAATGATTATTTAAAACATTTTGATTAGTTTCCAAAGTTAGCATTAGCCTAGCAGGTCAGTGAAATGATCCGACTTTCCCCAATTAGGTCAATTTGAAACACTAAGATACAGAAAAAAGAAAATAATCCAATGCTGGTTCACAAACAGTTTTCCTATAATTTCAACCTTGACTGAAAATGTAGTTTTATTCCTCAGATGTCTAGTGTCTCTAATTAGCATCATACCTACATTTTAAACTGATCATAGGAACAATGGTCAAATAATAACATCTCTTTAATTTAGTTTGCTGCTAAATATTTGTATTTATCAAAATAAAATAATGTTATTTAACTCACCCTCTTTACATTTAGGGCTTTTATTTAACAAAATCTAAATCTTAAATATAAATATATATATATATATATATATACATATAAATAATATGTAATATCTTTCACATATAGATTAAGATCTTTAAATATAAATAAATGTGAGAATAAGTTAAGAATATATGACTATAACGAGATTTATCATTATATTTACCAACCAATCTTTGAAAAAAAAAAAAAAGAAGCTCTAAATGTGAAGGAAAACAGAAATTTAAACATTAGTTTTGCCAGATGTTTCCTTTAGCGCTCTTTATATTTGACTTCAGTTTGATTTCAGAAACGTAAATGATGCGGTTTTTGTAGAAGTTGTATAAAAATGTTTTCTTCCCCATCAGGCCGTGTGGAAGAGTATCCTGACCAACGTGAGTCAGGTTGAAGACTCCACGGATTTCTTCAAATCTGGAGCTGCTTCGATGGACGTAGTCAGGTGATAAAAATTCCCCTCAAACTGTCTGACGCACCGAAAACAACCAGGAGTTAAACGTTAAAATAAGAGTTTAACGGAATGGGATGTAATAATTCAATAAGATGTTGAGTTATTACATTTAATTTTAATGGTATATTTAATATTTAATGAATAAATAATTCCATGGTTTAATTATGTTTTTATATTTCATATACCGGGTCCCCATCTGTTGTGTCCTGGCCCCCCACAGGGTCCTGACCCCGCTTTGGGTAGCCCGGTTTTAAAGCATGAGGTTAAAGTCGAAGTAGAGACTGTCTTCTTGGCATCTCCTGTCCTCATCCTCATCTTCTCCAACCTTCAGGCTGGTGGAGGAAGTCAAGCTCCGCGCCAGCAGCTGCCAGCTGCAGAACGAGGACGTCTACATGAACACCACCTTCCAGGATTTCATCCAGATGTGTGTCAGGAAGCTGCGTGGCGAGGATGAGGAGGAGGAGCTGGTGGTGGACTATGTAGGTACCTGCTGAGCCACGGGGAACCAATGCTGACGGACTTCTAATCGTCCTTTTCCTTCTTAGGTGGAAAAGAATATCAACAACATGACTGTAAAGATCCCCCATCAGCTGTTCATCAACGGAGAGTTTGTTGATGCTGAGGGAGGGAAGACCTACAAGAGCATCAACCCCACCGACGGCACGGTGAGACCAACACAGCGACTTTAGGAGCGATTCTAAACGATGGAGTGCGCTCCTCCGCTTCGGCCCGCTCTGTGTTTATAACTGCAGCTTCCTGTGTCTGCAGGCCATCTGTGAGGTGTCTCTGGCCCAAACCAGTGATGTGGACAAGGCAGTGGCTGCTGCTAAGGAGGCGTTTGAAGACGGCGAATGGGGCAAGATGAACCCAAGGGACAGAGGCAGGCTGATCTACAGGTGGGTGACCCCATGGTGTCTAAATGCCCCAATCCACGACCCTCCAAAAACGATCTGTAACGAGTTCAGACCGAGCTTGGGTCAGTTAACCGTGCCAACCTCGGTTCTTACTACTATTTACACATCACGCTAGCACGGTTATTCGCCTCCTATCGGCAGACCACCATGCTACACCTCTCAAGGCGGGAATTACGCAAACAAAAATGGCGGCAGCCAGAACATTCAGGAACTTGTAGGCCTGGATAATATCCTCCGCCCAAATGTCAATGAGAGCCTCGGTCTCGGCATCATCCCAGGGTGCACCGCACTCTTTTGATGTCATTTAGTGTTAATAAACTGAGAAGACGTTCATGTTGCGAACATTTGAAGAGATCTGTGGTTTACAAAGCTAGATGCGCTGAAAAGCTGCAAAATGAGTCAGCTGACTGAGGCGGTCTGCTTAAAGTAGTTAATCTCATGCTGGGAAAACAGTTTGAACAGGTTTTTAAGTGAGAAAGTCCACCTCCAAACATTGTCTGTTCATCAGTTCATCAGGATTATAATCCCACAAAAACCTGCAGTTCTTGTTGGAGGCTCCAGACCTCCAGCATAGCGCCGGGAGACAGTGAATAGAAAGAGTTTTAATGGTTTGAGGTAAAAACTGCAAAAACCAGAATATACAATCCAATATTTTTCATCAGCAGGTTTTAACATTTCTCCCTAATTTTAGGTTTTTATAAACTATTTCACCATAGTTCATAAACGGATTTTTAGTGCAGCAATAATAATCAGAGCTGCTCTCTGTTCCTTCTACATAACAATCCATTCTTCCAGCGTTATTTAACCTTTGGAGTTGAACTCCTCGATATTTATTGATTTTTCATCTGCAGAATGTCTGCAGAAGCGATGACAGCTTGCAGGTAGAGTCTGTCCTCCCCCAGAAAACTCCTGGTTCAGCTTTTCTGATTGGCCGAAGCTCCGTGGTCCAGCTGCAAAAGTTCAATTTACTGAAATCCAGCGTTGAATGGTTGAACATGCCGCTGAACCCGTCAACGCCGTCTCCAATGAACTCTGCATATAAAGCAGACGCTTTGATGCCCAAAATGTGCCCGTTGTGAACGGGCATCAGGTTTATCAGGTAGCGCTGATCTGCCAATGGAAATACTGTTTAAATAGGAGAATTCAATATTATCACCTTCAATTCTATTCAGTTTATTTCTATAGCTCCAATTCACAACACGTCATCTCAAGGCACTTTCCAGTTCAACCAGAACATCCAGTCAGATTGATTCAAAGTTTTCTATCTAAGGAAAAGCAGTTGATTGCATTGAGTCATTGACTCAAATACAATCCCTCACACTAAGCATGCTTGTAGCGACAGTGGAGAGGAAAAACTCCCTTTGAACAGGAAGAAACCTCCAGTAGAACCAGGCTCAGTGTGAGCGGCCATCTGCTGAGGCCCACTGGGGTTCAAGGAGACAGAAGGGTTTAGCTGCTCAAACTGAGGGAAAATGGACTCACCTATAATTGAGTGGGTCTTTAGCTGCACGCTAAAGTCGAGGCCACTCGTCGCTGTCTCCTGTTCCAGGCCAAAGCAGCTGATGTCCGCTCTCCGCTTCTCTCCCATCCTCCCACAGACTGGCCGACCTCATGGAGGAGCACCAGGAGGAGCTAGCTACCATTGAAGCTATCGACTCTGGAGCCGTTTACACCTTGGCCCTTAAGACTCACGTCGGCATGTCCATCCAGACGTTCCGATATTTCGCCGGCTGGTGCGACAAGATCCAGGTAAAATCACGGACTTCCTTAGAGCCAGACACGCCCCATCTTCAGGTCGGAGCTTAAGATTATACTTCCTCGTTATTTTCAGGGCAGCACCATCCCCATCAACCAGGCCAGACCCAATCGGAACCTGACCTTCACCAAAAAGGAACCAATGGGGTGAGACAATGTTCTGATGGGTTGATGTTGATTAGACCCAGGGTTCTTAAAGAGGCACAACCAACAAAAATCTGTGGAAAAGACAACATGATTTACATCCCAATGATGTCTTTAGTTGAAAAGTGAAAGTTGTAATTTTCAGATCGTTGTAAAGATGCTGGAAATGGGTTTGTAACTTATTTTTAACGTCTATTATTGGACTATCCAATAATAGACGGGAGGAGGGTAAAAACATAGGATCAGGATAAATATACCACAGAATAAGTAGATATTACATTTATTCATTTGTCTAATACACAATTCATATATTAAATATTTATATACTGTGAAATAATTGAAAATATTTAAATTAACCATCATTTGAAAAATAAATATATGACTGTATGAATAAATACAGAGTGAAGTAATTCTGTGCATTTTTAAGGAGCTGCAGTTTGTAGCATTGTTATTTTTGCGTAGACTAATATTGCGATTACGATTTTATTGCGATAATCCTTTGCACTAAGCACAAGCATGTCGACATGTTACTCCAAGGTTTCTGTTTTTTCATTACCTTGAAAGCCAGAGTCCAGTGTTGTATAGATCTAGGTGGTAGCTGCATACATCTAGGTGGTAGCTGCATAGGTCTAGGTGGTAGCTGCATAGATCTAGGTGGTAGCTGTATAGATCTAGGTGGTAGCTGCATAGGTCTAGGTGGTAGCTGCATAGGTCTAGGTGGTAGCTGCATAGGTCTAGGTGGTAGCTGCATAGGTCTAGGTGGTAGCTGCATAGATCTAGGTGGTAGCTGCATAGGTCTAGGTGGTAGCTGCATAGATCTAGGTGGTAGCTGCATAGGTCTAGGTGGTAGCTGCATAGGTCTAGGTGGTAGCTGCATAGATCTAGGTGGTAGCTGCATAGGTCTAGGTGCTAGCTGCATAGGTCTAGGTGGTAGCTGCATAGATCTAGGTTGTAGCTGCATAGATCTAGGTGGTAGCTGCATAGATCTAGGTGGTAGCTGCATAGGTCTAGGTGGTAGCTGCATAGATCTAGGTGGTAGCTGCATAGATCTAGGTGGTAGCTGCATAGGTCTAGGTGGTAGCTGCATAGATCTAGGTGGTAGCTGCATAGGTCTAGGTGCTAGCTGCATAGGTCTAGGTGCTAGCTGCATAGATCTAGGTGCTAGCTGCATAGATCTAGGTGGTAGCTGCATAGGTCTAGGTGCTAGCTGCATAGGTCTAGGTGGTAGCTGCATAGATCTAGGTTGTAGCTGCATAGATCTAGGTGGTAGCTGCATAGATCTAGGTGGTAGCTGCATAGGTCTAGGTGGTAGCTGTATAGATCTAGGTGGTAGCTGCATAGGTCTAGGTGCTAGCTGCATAGGTCTAGGTGCTAGCTGCATAGGTCTAGGTGCTAGCTGCATAGGTCTAGGTGGTAGCTGCATACATCTAGGTGGTAGCTGCATAGGTCTAGGTGCTAGCTGCATAGATCTAGGTGGTAGCTGCATAGGTCTAGGTGCTAGCTGCATAGGTCTAGGTGCTAGCTGCATAGGTCTAGGTGCTAGCTGCATAGGTCTAGGTGGTAGCTGCATACATCTAGGTGGTAGCTGCATAGGTCTAGGTGCTAGCTGCATAGGTCTAGGTGGTAGCTGCATAGGTCTAGGTGGTAGCTGCATAGGTCTAGGTGGTAGCTGTATAGATCTAGGTGGTAGCTGCATAGATCTAGGTGGTAGCTGCATAGATCTAGGTGGTAGCTGCATAGGTCTAGGTGGTAGCTGTATAGATCTAGGTGGTAGCTGCATAGGTCTAGGTGCTAGCTGCATAGGTCTAGGTGCTAGCTGCATAGGTCTAGGTGCTAGCTGCATAGGTCTAGGTGGTAGCTGCATACATCTAGGTGGTAGCTGCATAGGTCTAGGTGCTAGCTGCATAGATCTAGGTGGTAGCTGCATAGGTCTAGGTGCTAGCTGCATAGGTCTAGGTGCTAGCTGCATAGGTCTAGGTGCTAGCTGCATAGGTCTAGGTGGTAGCTGCATACATCTAGGTGGTAGCTGCATAGGTCTAGGTGCTAGCTGCATAGGTCTAGGTGCTAGCTGCATAGGTCTAGGTGGTAGCTGCATAGGTCTAGGTGGTAGCTGTATAGGTCTACCGGGCCGGATTTTAGCAGGGGCTTACCGGGGCTGCAGCCCGGGGCCCCAGCATTTCGAGGGCCCCGAAGGATGTTTTATATTTTTGTGAATGGATAGTGTCAGAATTTACCGTATTTTCACGACTATAAAGCGCACATAAACGTCACATAAACGAGTCAAAATGTGCGGTACGCCCTATGTGTGTTGTAACTGCGACTTTTGAGACCCCCTCATTGAGAAGATGATGAAAGGAGACCGGGTGGTTTTTTTCCACTCATCAACATCGCTGTTAATATGTAACTCCATGCGTGCCCACCCATCTCACAGCTGATTAGAAAAACATGGTGAAACAAATTAACCCTGTGCTCGCTGTTATTCAACCGCTCGACATTGGTGTGAACCGGACGCAGCAGGTGCAGCAGAAGTAGCGAGTTTACATGCAAAGTCAATGGTTGACGGACGTATAGGTGCAGCAAAAGGTCCTGCAGCGCGTTTTGAGCAGCAGGCGCAGCGCGTCGGGAGCGTTTAAGCATCTGACGCGCTGCTGCTGCTCGAGATGGAAAAATTAAAGTTTTGCTTCTGGAAGCACCGCATCAACCAATCAGAGAAGCTGATCTGGGAGCTGACAGCGAGACAGACACAGCGCTCTGATGACATATGATATTAAGGCAAATGAAAAGGGCTGGATGGATGAGGAGATGATGAAAGCGTAGCTGAGGCAGGTGTATGTGAGGAGACCAGGTGTTTTTTTCCACGCATCACCATCGCTGTTAATCTGTCACCCATCTCACAGCCGATGTGAAAAACAAATCAAATCAAATGAGCACAACGAATCAAATGAACGCTGTGCTCGCCGTTATCCCGGGAACCTTTTGACATGAGGGTTAAAATTATGTTAAAAGAACTTTGGGGCTGTAAAATAATTTGAAAACAAACTTGGTCTTTTTTAAAGTTTATCTGCTAAATTAAAGTAAAAATTTTAATGATTGTAGATACAAAACAAAGATTGTGCATGTCTGCATTATAAGACAGGCTCAAAGTTTCAAACTTTTCAGGGTTTAGTATTGTTTTCTTATTTGGTTTGCGTTTGAGTAAATGTACAGTATTTTCACGACTATAAGGCGCACTTAAACGTCTTTTTTTTCCCTCAAAATGTGCGGTGCGCCCTATGGTGCGGTGCGCCTTATGTGTGTTGTAACTGCGACTTTTGAGACCACCTCATTGAGGAGATGATGAAAGAGTGGCTGAATGTAAGGAGACCAGGTGTTTTTTTTTCACTCATCACCATCGCTGTTAATATGTAACTCCATGTGTGCCCATCTCACAGCTGATGTGAAAAACATGGGGAAACAAATTAACGCTGTGCTCGCTGTTCAACCGCTGGACATCGGTGTGAACCGGACCCAGCAGGTGCAGCAGAAGCAGCGAGTTTACATGCAAAGTCAATGGTTGACGCGCGTATAGGTGCAGCAAAAGGTCCTGCAGCGCGTTTTGAGCTGCAGGTGCAGCACGTCGGAAGCGTTTAAGCATCTAACGCACCGCCAACGCGCTGCTGCTCGAGATGGAAAAATTTAAGTTTTCCTGCTGGACGCGCCGCATCAACCAATCAGAGAAGCTGATCTGGGAGCTGACAGCGAGACAGACACATCGCTCTGATGACGTATGATATTAACGCAAAGGAAAAAGGCTGGATGGATGAGGAGATGATGAAAGGCAGGTGTATGTGAGGAGACCAGGTGGTTTTTTCCACGCATCACCATCGCTGCGTGCCCATCTCACAGCCGATGTGGAAAAAAAGGTGAATCAAATGAACGCTGTGCTCGCCGTTATCCCGGGGGTCTGACAAAGGAGCTTCAACCGCTCGACATATTTTTGACTCCAGCCCAGGGGCCCCCATCCTCCTAAATCCGGCCCTGTAGGTCTAGGTGGTAGCTGCATAGATCTACGTGGTAGCTGCATAGATCTAGGTGGTAGCTGCATAGATCTAGGTGGTAGCTGCATAGGTCTAGGTGCTAGCTGTATAGATCTAGGTGGTAGCTGCATAGATCTAGGTGGTAGCTGCATAGATCTAGGTGGTAGCTGTATAGATCTAGGTGCTAGCTGTATAGATCTACGTGGTAGCTGCATAGATCTAGGTGGTAGCTGCATAGATCTAGGTGGTAGCTGCATAGGTCTAGGTGCTAGCTGCATAGGTCTAGGTGCTAGCTGCATAGGTCTAGGTGCTAGCTGTATAGATCTAGGTGGTAGCTGTATAGACCTAGGTGGTAGCTGCATAGATCTAGGTGGTAGCTGCATAGGTCTAGGTGCTAGCTGTATAGATCTAGGTGGTAGCTGCATAGGTCTAGGTGGTAGCTGCATAGATCTAGGTGGTAGCTGCATAGGTCTAGGTGCTAGCTGCATAGATCTAGGTGCTAGCTGCATAGATCTAGGTGGTAGCTGCATAGGTCTAGGTGGTAGCTGCATAGGTCTAGGTGGTAGCTGCATAGATCTAGGTGGTAGCTGCATAGGTCTAGGTGGTAGCTGTATAGATCTAGGTGGTAGCTGCATAGGTCTAGGTGGTAGCTGCATAGGTCTAGGTGCTAGCTGCATAGGTCTAGGTGGTAGCTGCATAGATCTAGGTGGTAGCTGCATAGATCTAGGTGGTAGCTGCATAGGTCTAGGTGGTACCTGCATAGGTCTAGGTGGTAGCTGTATAGATCTAGGTGGTAGCTGCATAGGTCTAGGTGGTAGCTGTATAGGTCTAGGTGCTAGCTGCATAGGTCTAGGTGGTACCTGCATAGGTCTAGGTGGTAGCTGTATAGATCTAGGTGCTAGCTGCATAGATCTAGGTGGTAGCTGCATAGGTCTAGGTGGTAGCTGCATAGATCTAGGTGGTAGCTGTATAGATCTAGGTGGTAGCTGCATAGTTCTAGGTGCTAGCTGCATAGGTCTAGGTGGTAGCTGCATAGGTCTAGGTGGTAGCTGCATAGATCTAGGTGGTAGCTGCATAGATCTAGGTGGTAGCTGCATAGGTCTAGGTGGTAGCTGCATAGATCTAGGTGCTAGCTGCATAGGTCTAGGTGGTAGCTGTATAGATCTAGATGCTAGCTGTATAGATCTAGGTTCTAGCTGCATAGATCTAGGTGCTAGCTGAATAGATCTAGATGCTAGCTGTATAGATCTAGGTTCTAGCTGCATAGATCTAGGTGCTAGCTGAATAGATCTAGGTTCTAGCTGAATAGATCTAGGTGCTAGCTGAATAGATCTAGGTTCTAGCTGAATAGATCTAGGTGCTAGCTGAATAGATCTAGGTTCTAGCTGCATAGATCTAGGTTCTAGCTGCATAGATCTAGGTGCTAGCTGAATAGATCTAGGTTCTAGCTGCATAGATCTAGGTGCTAGCTGTATAGATCTAGGTTCTAGCTGCATAGGTCTAGGTGCTAGCTGAATAGATCTAGGTTCTAGCTGCATAGATCTAGGTTCTAGCTGAATAGATCTAGGTTCTAGCTGCATAGATCTAGGTTCTAGCTGCATAGATCTAGGTGGTAGCTGCATAGATCTAGGTTCTAGCTGCATAGATCTAGGTTCTAGCTGAATACATCTAGGTGCTAGCTGAATAGATCTAGGTTCTAGATGCATAGATCTAGGTTCTAGCTGAATACATCTAGGTGCTAGCTGAATAGATCTAGGTTCTAGATGAATAGATCTAGGTTCTAGCTGAATACATCTAGGTGCTAGCTGAATAGATCTAGGTTCTAGATGAATAGATCTAGGTTCTAGCTGCATAGATCTAGGTTCTAGCTGAATACATCTAGGTGCTAGCTGAATAGATCTAGGTTCTAGATGCATAGATCTAGGTGCTAGCAGAATAGATCTAGATTCTAGCTGCATAGATCTTGGTGGTAGCTGCATAGGTCTAGGTGCTAGCTGAATAGATCTAGGTTCTAGCTGCATAGATCTAGGTGCTAGCAGAATAGATCTAGGTTCTAGCTGTATAGATCTAGGTGGTAGCTGTATAGATCTAGGTTCTAGCTGCATAGGTCTAGGTGCTAGCTGAATAGATCTAGGTTCTAGCTGCATAGATCTAGGTGCTAGCAGAATAGATCTAGGTTCTAGCTGTATAGATCTAGGTGGTAGCTGTATAGATCTAGGTTCTAGCTGCATAGGTCTAGGTGCTAGCTGAATAGATCTAGGTTCTAGCTGCATAGATCTAGGTGCTAGCAGAATATATCTAGGTTCTAGCTGCATAGATCTAGGTGCTAGCAGAATAGATCTAGGTTGTAGCTGCATAGATCTAGGTGCTAGCAGAATAGATCTAGGTGGTAGCTGTATAGATCTAGGTTCTAGCTGCATAGGTCTAGGTGCTAGCTGAATAGATCTAGGTTCTAGATGCATAGATCTAGGTGGTAGCTGTATAGATCTAGGTGGTAGCTGTATAGATCTAGGTTGTAGCTGTATAGATCTAGGTGGTAGCTGTATAGATCTAGGTTCTAGCTGTATAGATCTAGGTGCTAGCTGAATAGATCTAGGTTCTAGCTGCATAGATCTAGGTGCTAGCAGAATAGATCTAGGTTCTAGCTGCATAGATCTAGGTGCTAGCAGAATAGATCTAGGTTCTAGCTGCATAGATCTAGGTGCTAGCAGAATAGATCTAGGTTGTAGCTGCATAGATCTAGGTGCTAGCAGAATAGATCTAGGTTGTAGCTGCATAGATCTAGGTGCTAGCTGCATAGGTCTAGGTGCTAGCTGAATAGATCTAAGTTCTAGCTGCATAGATCTAGGTGCTAGCCGAATAGATCTAGGTTCTAGCTGCATAGATCTAGGTGCTAGCAGAATAGATCTAGGTTGTAGCTGCATAGATCTAGGTGCTAGCAGAATAGATCTAGGTGGTAGCTGTATAGATCTAGGTTCTAGCTGCATAGGTCTAGGTGCTAGCTGAATAGATCTAGGTTCTAGATGCATAGATCTAGGTGGTAGCTGTATAGATCTAGGTGGTAGCTGTATAGATCTAGGTGGTAGCTGTATAGATCTAGGTGGTAGCTGTATAGATCTAGGTTCTAGCTGCATAGGTCTAGGTGCTAGCTGAATAGATCTAGGTTCTAGCTGCATAGATCTAGGTGCTAGCAGAATAGATCTAGGTTCTAGCTGCATAGATCTAGGTGCTAGCAGAATAGATCTAGGTTGTAGCTGCATAGATCTAGGTGCTAGCAGAATAGATCTAGGTGGTAGCTGTATAGATCTAGGTTCTAGCTGCATAGGTCTAGGTGCTAGCTGAATAGATCTAGGTTCTAGATGCATAGATCTAGGTGGTAGCTGTATAGATCTAGGTGGTAGCTGTATAGATCTAGGTGGTAGCTGTATAGATCTAGGTTCTAGCTGTATAGATCTAGGTGCTAGCTGAATAGATCTAGGTTCTAGCTGCATAGATCTAGGTGCTAGCAGAATAGATATAGGTTCTAGCTGCATAGATCTAGGTGCTAGCAGAATAGATCTAGGTTCTAGCTGCATAGATCTAGGTGCTAGCAGAATAGATCTAGGTTGTAGCTGCATAGATCTAGGTGCTAGCAGAATAGATCTAGGTTGTAGCTGCATAGATCTAGGTGCTAGCTGCATAGGTCTTGGTGCTAGCTGAATAGATCTAGGTTCTAGCTGCATAGATCTAGGTGCTAGCCGAATAGATCTAGGTTCTAGCTGCATAGATCTAGGTGCTAGCAGAATAGATCTAGGTTGTAGCTGCATAGATCTAGGTGCTAGCAGAATAGATCTAGGTGGTAGCTGTATAGATCTAGGTTCTAGCTGCATAGGTCTAGGTGGTAGCTGTATAGACTTAGACTTAGACTTAGACTTAGACTTCTTTATTTGTCATTTTGTATGCACAGGGTGCATACAGAACGAAATTGCGTTACATACAGCTTATGAACGTTGCATTGATATTTCACAATGGCACGAGTTATAGAAAAATACAAAAAGTGCAGCAGTGGTCAAAGTGTGAACTAGATCTAGGTGGTAGCTGTATAGATCTAGGTGCTAGCTGAATAGATCTAGGTTCTAGATGCATAGATCTAGGTGGTAGCTGTATAGATCTAGGTTCTAGATGCATAGATCTAGGTGGTAGCTGTATAGATCTAGGTGGTAGCTGTATAGATCTAGGTGCTAGCTGAATAGATCTAGGTTCTAGATGCATAGATCTAGGTGGTAGCTGTATAGATCTAGGTGGTAGCTGTATAGATCTAGGTGGTAGCTGTATAGATCTAGATGGTAGCTGTATAGATCTAGGTGCTAGCAGAATAGATCTAGGTTGTAGCTGCATAGATCTAGGTGCTAGCAGAATAGATCTAGGTTGTAGCTGCATAGATCTAGGTGCTAGCTGCATAGGTCTAGGTGCTAGCTGAATAGATCTAGGTTCTAGCTGCATAGATCTAGGTGCTAGCCGAATAGATCTAGGTTCTAGCTGCATAGATCTAGGTGCTAGCAGAATAGATCTAGGTTGTAGCTGCATAGATCTAGGTGCTAGCAGAATAGATCTAGGTGGTAGCTGTATAGATCTAGGTTCTAGCTGCATAGGTCTAGGTGGTAGCTGTATAGATCTAGGTGGTAGCTGTATAGATCTAGGTGCTAGCTGAATAGATCTAGGTTCTAGATGCATAGATCTAGGTGGTAGCTGTATAGATCTAGGTTCTAGATGCATAGATCTAGGTGGTAGCTGTATAGATCTAGGTGCTAGCTGAATAGATCTAGGTTCTAGATGCATAGATCTAGGTGGTAGCTGTATAGATCTAGGTGGTAGCTGTATAGATCTAGGTGGTAGCTGTATAGATCTAGGTGGTAGCTGTATAGATCTAGGTGGTAGCTGTGCAGCTCTACAGAAACAGCAGTTATGTTGTCACTGTCCGCGGGTCATATGATGGTTACAGTCAATGGCATAACTATCGTTAAGCAGAGGCTGCAGTTTCTTAGGGGCCCCCGACCTCTTAGGGGCCCCGTCACTGACACCTGGTGGCCCCCTACGCAATTGTAGACTAGGACGTCTCTTTGCGGATGTAATTGTGCGAAATATTCCTCTGCAACCCTCCTGATAGTGAAGAGACTGAGCTGTTGATGAGCAGTGGAGCGTGGTCAGGCCGCTTCTTCCTGAAGTCCACCATGATCTCCTTGGTCTTCTCCACCTTCAGGATCAGGCTGTTATCTCTGCACCAGTCCGCCGGTTGTTGTCATCACTGATGAGGCCCACCACCGTGGTGTCGTCTGCAAACTTTAAGATAAACAAAATAATCATGTTCTTTCAAAGAACCAAAAAGGGAGAGGTGGACGTTGCTGCTACAGTCAGAAAAGATGGCGACCAGGAGATGAATGGAGAGAGGGTGGGTGAGGAGGGGAGCTGTGAAGCTCAAGCTAGCCTGATGGCTTGTCATGTGGTGGTGCGCTGTCACCAATGGTTCTATTCAAGGTGCGCAGTCACTACTTTTCTGTGTGTGATGTGTGATCATATACTACAGAGAATTGCATAATTGTATCTTCTTGGTCGATTTATGGAACTGTTGCCGTATCCTGAACCTTTATCACGTGTTCTACTTCATATGGGGCCCACCCAGATAATGTTGCTTACGAGCTAATTGTGTCGTTACACCATCGGTTACAGCCCATCAGTGCACCATTACGGCCCAGGTAACCCCCTCCCATGCTTTCCTCAGGGTGTGCGCCATCGTGATTCCCTGGAACTACCCACTGATGATGCTGGCCTGGAAGACGGCCGCCTGCCTGGCGGCGGGGAACACTGTGGTCCTCAAACCGGCTCAGGTAGGATTAGTCCTGTATGCACGCGGACATCCTGAAGATGTCTCCTTCATCTGGATCCTCTGGTTTCCAGGTCACTCCGCTCACGGCGCTGAAGTTTGCTGAACTGGCAGCCAGAGCGGGGCTGCCTAAAGGGGTGGTTAACATCCTGCCTGGATCAGGTATCCCTCAGAGCGCTCGTCATACTCCTGAAGTAAAACTAGACCTTTTCCTGAAGCTTCTCCTTCTCTTTAGGTGCCCTGGTGGGCCAGCGTCTGTCCGACCATCCAGATGTCCGGAAACTGGGCTTTACAGGTTCTACTGAGATCGGTAAACACATCATGAAGAGGTGAGAGACGCCCCTGGAAAAAACTCTTTGTTTTTAATGAAAACAGCTGACGTCTGTCTGTGCTCCCCCTCATCCAAAGCTGTGCAGTCAGCAACGTGAAGAAGGTCTCCTTGGAGCTGGGAGGGAAATCTCCTCTCATCATCTTCGATGATTGTGACATGGACAAGGCCGTGCGCATGGTGCGTTGTTGCAGGGGCCGCCTCCTCCATCATGGCTCCTTGGTTTTCAGAACTAACCCAGATCTGCTCTGGATTTCAGGGCATGAGCTCCGTGTTCTTCAACAAAGGGGAGAACTGCATCGCCGCTGGCCGCCTGTTTGTGGAGGAAACCATTCACGACCGCTTTGTGAACAAAGTGGTACGTCCCAGGCCGGTTCTAAGCTTAAAGCAGAACCATGAGGGGCCAGTTTGTAAAGTTTAGCCTGTTTTTTTGTGATAAATAAGGGGTTATTTTTTTCACTCATTCATTTATGAAAATCAATGTTCCAAACTAAATATTTAGTTGAAAAAATTGTCCGCAAGATAAATATTTATTTTCCAAACTAAATACTCAGTTTTTTTTAAATAAATGCTTAGCCCAAGTTAAATATTTATTAAATATTTGATTTGCAAATTAAATATCTAGTTAGGTTTGTCCTAGATAAATACTTAGTTTGTTAAAGTTTTAACAAAACTAAATATTTAACAGCCCTGGGGTCTTTCTGTAAGGAGTTTGCATGTTCTCCCTGAGCATGCATGGGTTCTCTCTGGGTACTCCGATGTCTGTCTGATTTACAAGTTTGCACTTTGCTTTTAATGTGACAGGAAAAAACAAAATATATGAGTATTTTGAAACACAGTTGAACCACTTTCATTATTGTAAAAACAGATTGAATCGAAATTAATCGATTTAGAACCGTATGAATCAAAGTTGAATTGGCGAAAATACCCAGCCCTAGGCACCAGCACCCCTCGCCACCCCTGCTGGAGTTGACAGAAAATGGTTAGATGGAAGTTATTTATCCCCAATATTTATATATATAGGAATGTTGTCAGTTATCCACTTGAACAGACATAGATTACAACACAGATTAACTCAGATTACCTGGTCAAACAACAATGAGCACCTTTAACACATGCAGTAAATTACCGGGTCAACTCTTTTCACACTTAACCCGGCAACAATAGAACATTTACACCGATTGTCCGCTGCAGGTTGCAGTACTGCCAGGGCCAAAGATTTAACTGATCAATCTCTAAAGAATTATTTCTGCAGGAAATGTCTAATTCTCGCCTTCTACGGCCAGTTAGAGGGTCCCTATAAATCTGAGGAGACACAACTGACCCGCAACAATCCTCCTAAACAAACATGTAGAGACAAAAATGCTCTAAAATAACTAAAGGAGTTTTTTTATTAATTGTTCAATAAAAAAAAAGAACCAATGAAAGAAATCAATAAAAACCCAGAGAGACGTGACAATCAGGTCACCATCATGCCTCTATTCAGAAAAAAAGAACATTTGAAATATGCTTTATGGACCTCGGTAAAACGATCCTTTTTACGTTTTCCAGGTGGAGGAGGTTAAGAAGATGAAGATCGGTGATCCGCTGGACCGCTCCACAGACCATGGCCCTCAGAATCACAAAGCCCATCTGGACAAACTGTTGGAGTACTGCCAGATGGGTGTGAAGGAGGGGGCCACCCTCATCTATGGTGGCAAACAGGTGCAGCGAGCAGGTGAGCAGCAGGACCTGGAAGGTCACCACCTGGACTATATTGTCCTAGGAGTAAAGCTGTGGTTCGTTTTCCCTCCTGCTTCCAGGTTTCTTCTTTGAGCCCACGGTGTTTACTGATGTCCAGGACCACATGTTCATCGCTAAAGAAGAGTCTTTTGGTCCAGTCATGATCATTTCCAAGTTCAGGAGCGGGTAAGCTACAACCTAAGGCTTCTCTGTGAACCTTATCAGATCATACACAGAAAGCAGTTTGATGTGGTGGTTTTCTCCTCCCGTCTTCCCTCAGTGAGGTGGACGATGTCCTCAGGAGGGCCAATGCTACAGAATACGGCCTGGCTTCAGGCGTTTTCACGCGGGACATCAGCAAAGCTCTGTACGTTAGCGAGCGGCTCAACGCCGGCACCGTTTTCGTCAACACTTACAACAAAACGGATGTGGCCGCACCTTTTGGAGGATTCAAACAGTCCGGATTTGGCAAAGACCTGGGTGAGGGAACATCGATGGCATCACATTTAACCACAAGACTTGGACATGGAGGTTGACCGTCTGTCTCTGTCCACAGGTCAGGAGGCCCTCAACGAATACCTGAAGACAAAAGCTGTGACCATCGAGTACTAAGGGAGCTCCCAGTAGGGGGCAGTACATGAAGCAGATGGTGTGTTAGGATGCAGACATAATGACTACAACCATGATTGTGCCTCAACATGCTAACGAATCCAAGAGAAGTAAAACCGATCAAACTTTGGGACTGAGGCGTGTCGTAAGCTGCAGCGGGTCCGGCTCGTCCAGAACCATGCAGATAAAAGCTGCTCGCATTCTTAATTTCACTGAAGACGCCGAGGGACCAGATCTCTGTCCGATCGAACAAGTTAATGTTGATCCATCAAACCAGAAACATTAGAAAGCTAACAGTCCTAGCAAATCTTGATCATGATTAAAACCATTTAAACCACTTATCATCGCTTTGTTCTTTCTCTGTTGCTAATGCAGATATAAACTAACTAGAATGGTACTGAACTCAACAACCAAACAATTGTCAATGATGCAAAAACATCTGATTAACTTCAGTTCAGCCATATGGCACCAGCTTTACAAGAGACGCCAGTTTAGATTGAAAACCTATAACATTAGTTGAATCCAGTCACACAGAAAGTTTTAAAGTAAAACATATATTTCCAATCAGTCCTTTTCATCATACAGTGCAGTTAAACTCAGCTGATAAAGCCAATAGTTAAAGGAAACTGCCCTTTGCAGCAAGCACCTTTACCCAAAGAAACATGGGTAGCAATCTCCTGCAGAGCTGGGTTCACAGAAGGAAGCCGTCTGCCACCAGAGGGCAGAGCAGAGTCCTGAAATCAGCACATAGAGCACTGATCTAGGAGCACTTTCTACATTAAAGTCAAAACTTTATGGCAACACTGGATAAAAACACAGCTGAACAGATCAATTCACTGGAGCTATAGAAATAAACTGCACTTTATAGAACTGCACTCTGATTTCACTTTATGGATGCAGATTAATCAGATCTTCCAATCAGAGTAAAGATTAAAAGTTTCTATTGAAAGAAAACTAGCTGATTGCTTCCAGTAGTTCACTTTGGAGGATGCTCTCCTCCTGGATATGAGCATCTAGAGACTCGAGATATTAGACTGACTCTTCAGCAATCCCCTTACACCAAGCATGCAGCAACAGTGGAGAGGAAAACTCCCTTTGAACAGGAAGAAACCTCCAGCAGAACCAGGCTCAGTGTGAGCGGCCATCTGCTGAGGCCCACTGGGGTTCAAGGAGACATAGAAAAAGAAGCATAGAAAAGGAACATAAAAGCCCAGATTTATAAACACTTTCTATGTTAGAAAATCTAACAGTAAACTAGCTCCACAGGTGGCCTTCTGGGAAGAGTTAATCAGACGAAATCTGAGCCAGTTTTCAGGTCAAAGGATGAAACAGAGAACATCCAGCTGTCCCAGTAAAGCTGAGCCCAGAGCTATCGGAGAGAAACAGGACTAAAGACTGAAAAACAGGACAAGCTCCAACATCTAGAAACAAAGGTGTTGATGGCAGCAGCACAGCTGATATTTCTCTCCAGGATGGAGTCACAGCCAAACAGGAACAGACCAGATGAAGCTACTATGAGAAAAAGCAGAGAGAGCAGAACGTTAGAGATTGAACTAACAGATTCTGCAGAGTGGGAGAATAGAGATAGAATGAAGCAGAATGATGAAAAAGGGGTCCCTATGTCCTCCAGCAGTCTAAGCCTATAGCAGCAGAACTATAGAGATAGAATGAAGCAGAATGATGAAAAAGGGGTCCCCATGTCCTCCAGCAGTCTAAGCCTATAGCAGCAAGGAGCGGCTCTGTTCAGGGAGTCCATGTTTAAAGGGCAGGGAGTAAAAAAAAACAAAAAAACAATGGTAAGGAAGAGTTTCAATGTTTCAAATGAATAATAAAATAAATAAATAAAATAAAGTTGTTTAACTTTTCCATATAAAAGAAGAAGCTTTTTCAGGAAGGAATGTCTTCTGGTCAGTCGCCCCACTTCATCCTTCAGCCACTTTAAGTCACCTTTCCTCTCTCACCACATACATTTCTCATCACCATATCTGTGCTTTTTTCATCAACATACTTTTCTCTATTTGTTTTCCTCCATTTAAAAAGTGTTTTCTCTTTAATTAATAATAATGATTATAGTGACAGAGGACATAGAGAACAGAATTTAATTCCTACATTAAGATAATTGGTGGAGGCTTTAAAATGATCTATTCTTAATGAATCCATAGCTCAGATATATCTGGAGGTTAAAATGACTTAAACTTTATGGTTTTTCCTCAACAGAACATATTTTATTTGTTCTGATGAAGAAAAGGGTGGAAAGAAGATAAAACAAGAGAAAAACAGCAAAGCTAAACTAATAAGGATCCATACAGATGCTGTTTATTTTTCCATCTGGAACAGTCCATGTGGAATTTGGGTTGATAATTGAGAGCAGAATAAATAAACAACCTAAATAAAATACTAAATCAGGACTAAACCAGTAAAGTAAATAAATAGAGGAATAAAATGGCCTTATAAAGGAAAATGATCTATTTAGGTAATTTTTAGCAGCAGAGGAAATGTCGTGCGTTTGGGATGTTTGTTGATGTTTCAGCTTCTTGCACCCCTGGTTCGGTTTTTCTTCACTTCATGAAACTCTTGTTTTTGTTTCTTTGATTTTGCTTCGCCTTGGAAACATCGTTCTTAAAATCGGATGGAAAGCCTATTTTCTTCTTCCACACATCATGTCTGGTGGAAGCAGCAGAAGGCTGTGCTGCAGCGTCTCCCCTTGTTTACAGCGCTGCAGCTCCTCCCTCCCTCCTCTGCTGAGGAGAAGTTAGTTTGGATTTCTGCAGGTGCAGAAGTGATAAGGGTACCGAACACTAAGGAAGTAAATTTACTGGGTAAGTTTGAAATTATGGAATAATTCAATGATTTCTGACAAAGTTCAATTTTTAATTTAAAGTTCTTTAAGCTACATTTTAAGCTACAAAGTTCTTTAAGCGCTTATTTTTATCTACTGTTGTTTGTGAAAGGCTAAGATAACACCTGATCTGTCTTTCCCTCAGCTCCTTTAATTCAGCATGTTGGTAACTTTAACTCCCAGTGAGCTCATGACGGGTCGACCCTTTCCTGGACAACAGAACGGGCCTGACCTCTGACCTCTGGCCAGACTGGGACTGACAGGTGACACATTAAAATTAAAGACCTTTTTTTCCCTTAGAGAAGGCTTTACAGAGGGACCAAGGTTCCTGGAGACCCTGATGGAGGACCATCTCAGCCATCCTTCCATCCTTCAGCAGGAGGAGATGTGGCTCAAAGTCATCAAAAAAAGTGATCAGAGCTCATCTGAGCTCATCAGGAAGGAACCAGGAAAAGCTTCAGCAAAACAAATCAGAATAAAGGGGCAGAATAATCCCCTCTGATTGGTTAATTAACACATCAGTAGTCCACCTGATGTGTTGAAGACCAGCTGTTCCTCAGACCGCGTTCAAAATGTCGCCTGTATAAGGGACCAACATCAACAGAAAGATGAAGACGCCCACCTGAAGATGACTGACATCAGCTTTGGCTTTTTGATTATTTAATTATACAACATGAATGAGAAGGGAAATGTGTTTTATTTTAATGAAAGGTGAACATTTCAGTATCTGAGTGTTTGATATTACTTTTCTTGATAATAAAAATAAAGTCCAAGTGTTAGATGAGCAGCTGATGGTCAGTATTGGCAGAGATTTCTGGATTAGAGAATGAACTCTGATGATCGGGTCTCAGCTACCATTGGGAAAGAGGAGCGCTGAGATTAAATCCTCCAACTTTTCAATGTGTGCTTTGACTGAGCCTGATTCTGAAGAGCTGAACTCGTCATCTGCGTGAAACAACTTTGCGTTATGATTTTAACATTTTGCATAGAGATTGATCCTTTTTTTACTTTTAATGAAGCTCAGATTAATAATTTGACTTACACTTTGTAGACATGAAGGGGTCTATTGTTTTGACTGATTTGAACTTTTCTCTTTCCAGGGAAACAAAAAGGGTAACTGATAATGATAAGAACTAAATTTTACATTTTCAGCAAACAGATATTTTACCATAAAAGTATCATCATGGGGAAAAACAGTAAATATTTTTGCCAACTAAGGTGTGATTCCACTCTATTTATTGGCTATTATATCAATTATAAATATTTATCATTTTCCACCGACTTAATGCAGTTGTGCATTTTTGATATATATTTTTTTATTTTAGTAACTTAGTTTTTATCTTTCTTTACATATACTCACAATTTTAGTTTCTCAGTTTTTTATATTAATAAATGTTCCTTTTTTTTAAAAATATCGATTACAGAAGGATAATATCCTTTAATAATCGAAACGGTGGTCTGTTGTCAGAAAATTTTTATTTCTCTTCTATTATATATTAATTTATTTATCCTATTCACTCTCTATAAAAGTTTTCACTCAGTCTGTTTCTCTCTCAAGGCCACACCGTTCTCTGCAGGATGGTGTTTGTAGAGCAGCAGAGCTTCTTCCCATAACAAACCAGATTCTTTCTCAGGTTTATTCATAACATGTTACTGTTTAACCAAAGTGTCTGTCATTTGTTTTGACTCTATTTTCCGTTGCTGTAAGGGGGAAGGAACGCTGCTCATGCAGAACAGGGCAGAATGCTGTTCCAACTGTTCTTTCTTTGCAAAGATCTGAATAAATATGCCGACTGAGTGAAATCCATTGATCTCTGTTTATTTAACTAGGATAATTAGTTGATTACTTTTTTCCCACGACACAAATGCATGGACTAGTTTCTCAGCAACACCCCTGCACAGATTTCTCATTTTTGCAATATTCAGCAGATGAAAGAAGGACATCTATGATTTACACTAGGGATGCACGATATAATGGGCCCCCTATCGGTATCGGCCTTAAAACTGAATATCGGACATCGGCCCCCCCACCGATATTTAACCCGATATTTGATCAGCTTCTAAAGTCTAAAAAAATAAAATCTAACTACTTCTTCTTCTTCCTGAAAAACTTCTTTTTTTACAGACTTAAAAACCTCTAAAGACGAGGGAAAAAATATTGATCCATTAAAATATCCCAATATCTTCATATGCTGATATATTGCCATTTAAAAACACCATATCAATCTCTTTTACTAATGAAATATTGCTATATGTCATCGTTATGCTACGAAATCCCCCGAAAATTCACCAAATGTTGCCATATTTTTATATGTTGATATATTGACGCGGTATCGATCTATTTTACTAACAAAATCTCACAAGAATTTGCAAAATATCACGAGAGTTTGTAACAGAACGATGAAATTTCACCAGATTTTGAAAGTAAAATAGATCGATACCGCGTTTTTAGAAATCTATTTGATATCAGCATATGAAAATATATTTGAGTATATTATTTTTCAAAGTGTCAGAAATGGATAACAAAACTGCTATTTTCAATGACTACTTATTTTTGTCCAGCTTTAACATCGGTATCGATATCGGTTATCGGCTACATGAGGTTTAAAATATCGGCATATCGGATATCGGCCAAAATCCCAATATCATGCGTCCCTAATTTACACCAAAGTTTTTTAGATGAAACACAAGTCATGGCATCAGAGACAAGTACTCCGTAGCCCACTGAGTCCCAACCAGCACATTTTATTTAAAAATCTTTTTATTAAGATGTGTAGTAAGTCAAGTAGAAAATAGGAGATAAATCTGAACATGAAGCTTGATGAGCGGTGAGCTTTGAAAGACGTACGATGCAGCAGAAAGACCATCTGCATCTGAACTGAGTCACCTGCTGTTAAAATAGGTTCAAATATTTCATGTAAAGCTGCTTTAAAGACACGGTTAAACAACAGTTTTATTGAAGGAGAGAAACAGGCAATAATGAGGAAAAGTGATGAAGGAGACACGGTGGAAGACATGAAAACGTCTAAACATTGAAGAAGTGAATCGTTTGAGATTAACCTGGAATATTTCTGTCTCTGAGATTCAAGCCTCATCCACGCCGCCTGCTGTCAGAGCTGGCTACGGTGGCTAGCTTAAACACCTGGGTCAGCCAATCAGCTCCTGGTCCTGGAATAGTCCTGGATTTATGGCTTCCTGCCTGGAGAGCAACGGATAAACGATTGAATCTGAGCTCTGCCCTCATCCACAGGTTCAACAACTTCCTCCAGAATCTCTAGAATCCAGAGCATCAGTGTGATGATGTCATTTCCTGAACTTGGTGACTACAGAAACATAGCTAGCGTTAGCATTAGCTGCTGACTGATGAAGCCAGGAAGGAATCCCATCAGGACAAACATCCAGCAGCGGCCCAGTCTGGAGCTTCGGGCCTCCGTCCAGCTCGGCCTGTGGACCCAGAACCTTCTGACAGGCGGCCAATAAACCCGGCCTCCCGAGCACCTCAGCGGGTGCCGCTGCCCGCCGCGGTCTGGTTAGAGTGGCGCCGGGCTGAGGCTGTGGCTCTGAGTGTGTTTGTTCAGGTCCTTCTTGTAGGTGAAGGGCTGGGAGCAGATGCTGCAGAGGTAGGGTTTCTCCCCCGTGTGCATCCTCATGTGGGTGACCAGGTTGCTCCTCTGCCTGAAGCTCTTGGGGCAGCGCTGGCAGGCGTACGGCCTCTCCACCGTGTGGATTCTCATGTGGATCCTCAGACACTCGCCGCGTGCGAACGTCTTCCCGCACTCCTTGCAGCGGTGCGGCCTCTGGCCCGTGTGGATCAGCATGTGCCGTTTGAGATGGGTGGCCGTGGTGAAGGTCTTCCCGCAGACGTGGCACAGGTTGTCCACCGTGGGCGCCGGCGCCGCACGCTCCGAGGGACAGAGCGGGGAAAACGGCGTAGCGTGGGACTTGGCGTGTATTACCATGGAGCTCCTGCGGAGGAACGACTCTCCGCACGTCCCGCAGTGGAACGCAGTGACGTTCTGCTGGGCCCGCCTCTTCCGGGCCCCCACAGCGCATTCCTCGGCCTCCGGCTCGCCTTCAGACGACACCGGCTGGCAGAAGTCCGACCGGTCCAGACATTCTGCTTCCGGGCTAGCGGAGGTGTGAGCCGTCCCCTCCTCCACCACGCTGTGGTTCTGCTCCGGCTTCAGACAGACGGAGTCGCTGTTCCACTGCTCCATCAGGGTCGCCTGGTCCGGACCGGGCCAGAATCCTGGACCGTCCCAAAACTCATCTTTGATGGGCTTTACCAGAACCTGCTCTGGTTCTGTGGAGGCTGGTTCCCCTGACGCCCGGAGGTCCGGAGAGGCTGCAAACACAGACAGACGGGAAAGGATGACACCCTTCCTGGAACTGAAGGTCACCGCCTCCATCTCCAGGTTCTGGAGGTCCGATTAAATCCTGAAGAACCAGAACATCTCAGCAAATAGAACGTTTCACACAGAAGGGCAGAAAAGGTTTAATAAAAGTGTGTTTGAAAACACGTCTATGAATCATCTAAGGCTCTGGTTCAGAACCAATCAGAACCAATCAGAACCAACCAGAACCAACCAGAACTAATCAGATCCAATCAGATCCAACCAGAACCAATCAGATCCGATCAGATCCAACCAAAACCAATCAGAACCAATCAGAACCAATCAGAACCAACCAGAACCAACCAGAACTAATCAGATCCAATCAGATCCAACCAGAACCAATCAGATCCGATCAGATCCAACCAAAACCAATCAGATCCAATCAGAACTAATCAGATCCGATCAGATCCAACCAGAACCAATCAGATCCGATCAGAACCAATCAGAACCAATCACATCCAATCAGATCCAACCAGAACCAATCAGATCCAATCAGAACCAAACACATCCAATCAGAACCAACCACATCCAACCAGAACCAATCAAATCCAACCAGAACCAATCAGATCCAATCAGAACCAACCAGATACAACCAGAACCAACCAGATACAACCAGAACCAACCAAATCCAACCAGAACCAATCAGATCCAATCAGATCCAACCAGAACCAATCAGATCCAACCAGAACCAATCACATCCAATCAGAACCAACCACATCCAACCAGAACCAATCAAATCCAACCAGAACCAATCAGATCCAATCAGATCCAACCAGAACCAATCAGATCCAACCAGAACCAATCACATCCAATCAGAACCAACCAGATACAACCAGAACCAACCACATCCGACCAGAACCAATCAGATCCGATCACATCCAACCAGAACCAATCAGATCCGATCAGAACCAATCACATCCAATCAGATCCAACCATAACCAATCAGATCCAATCGGAACCAAACACATCCAATCAGAACCAACCAGATCCAACCAGAACCAATCAGATCCAACCAGAACCAATCAGATCCAATCAGAACCAACCAGATACAACCAGAACCAACCAGATCCAACCAGAACCAATCAGATCCAATCAGATCCAACCAGAACCAATCAGATCCAACCAGAACCAACCAGATCCGACCAGAACCAATCAGATCCGATCAGAACCAATCACATCCAACCAAAACCAATCATATCCAATCAGAACCAATCAGATCCGATCAGATCCAACCAGAACCAATCAGATCCGATCAGAACCAACCAGATACAACCAGAACCAACCAAATCCAACCAGAACCAATCAGATCCAACCAGAACCAATCAGATCCAATCAGAACCAACCAGATACAACCAGAACCAACCAGATCCAACCAGAACCAATCAGATCCGATCAGATCCAACCAGAACCAATCAGATCCAACCAGAACCAATCACATCCAATCAGAACCAACCAGATACAACCAGAACCAACCACATCCGACCAGAACCAATCAGATCCGATCACATCCAACCAGAACCAATCAGATCCGATCAGAACCAATCAGAACCAATCACATCTAATCAGATCCAACCATAACCAATCAGATCCAATCAGAACCAAACACATCCAATCAGATCCAACCAGAACCAACCAGATCCGACCAGAACCAATCAGATCCGATCAGAACCAATCACATCCAACCAAAACCAATCATATCCAATCAGAACCAATCAGATCCGATCAGATCCAACCAGAACCAATCAGATCCGATCAGAACCAACCAGATACAACCAGAACCAACCAAATCCAACCAGAACCAATCAGATCCAACCAGAACCAATCAGATCCAATCAGAACCAACCAGATACAACCAGAACCAACCAGATCCAACCAGAACCAATCAGATCCGATCAGATCCAACCAGAACCAATCAGATCCAACCAGAACCAATCACATCCAATCAGAACCAACCAGATACAACCAGAACCAACCACATCCGACCAGAACCAATCAGATCCGATCACATCCAACCAGAACCAATCAGATCCGATCAGAACCAATCAGAACCAATCACATCTAATCAGATCCAACCATAACCAATCAGATCCAATCAGAACCAAACACATCCAATCAGAACCAACCAGATCCAACCAGAACCAATCAGATCCAACCAGAACCAATCAGATCCAATCAGAACCAACCAGATACAACCAGAACCAACCAGATCCATCCAGAACCAATCAGATCCAATCAGATCCAACCAGAACCAATCAGATCCAATCAGATCCAACCAGAACCAATCAGATCCGATCAGATCCAACCAAAACCAATCAGATCCAATCAGAACCAATCAGATCCGATCAGATCCAACCAGAACCAATCAGATCCGATCAGAACCAATCAGAACCAATCACATCACATCAGATCCAACCAGAACCAATCACATCCAATCAGAACCAAACACATCCAACCAGAACCAATCACATCCAACCAGAACCAATCAGATCCAATCAGAACCAACCAGATACAACCAGAACCAACCAGATCCGACCAGAACCAATCAGATCCGATCAGATCCAACCAGAACCAATCAGATCCCATCAGAACCAATCAGAACCAATCACATCCAATCAGATCCAACCAGAACCAATCAGATCCGATCAGAACCAAACACATCCAATCAGAACCAACCAGATACAACCAGAACCAATCAGATCCAACCAGAACCAATCAGATCCAACCAGAACCAACCAGATCCAACCAGAACCAATCACATCCAATCAGAACCAACCAGATACAACCAGAACCAACCACATCCGACCAGAACCAATCACATCCAATCAGAACCAACCATATCCAACCAGAACCAACCAGATCCAACCAGAACCAATCAGATCCAATCAGATCCAACCAGAACCAATCAGATCCAACCAGAACCAATCACATCCAATCAGAACCAACCAGATACAACCAGAACCAACCAGATCCGACCAGAACCAATCACATCCAATCAGAACCAACCAGATCCAACCAGAACCAACCAGATCCAACCAGAACCAATCACATCCAATCAGATCCAACCAGAACCAATCAGATCCAATCAGAACCAACCAGATACAACCAGAACCAATCAGATCCAACCAGAACCAACCAGATCCAACCAGAACCAATCAGATCCAATCAGAACCAACCAGATACAACCAGAACCAATCAGATCCAACCAGAACCAACCAGATCCAACCAGAACCAATCAGATCCAACCAGAACCAATCAGATCCAATCAGAACCAACCAGATACAACCAGAACCAATCAGATCCAACCAGAACCAACCAGATCCAACCAGAACCAACCAGAACCAATCAGATCCAATCAGATCCAACCAGAACCAATCAGATCCAATCAGAACCAACCAGATACAACCAGAACCAATCACATCCAACCAGAACCAACCTCATCCAACCAGAACCAATCAGATCCAATCAGAACCAACCAGATACAACCAGAACCAATCACATCCAACCAGAACCAACCAGATCCAACCAGAACCAATCAGATCCAATCAGATCCAACCAGAACCAACCAGATCCAACCAGAACCAACCAGATCCAACCAGAACCAATCAGATCCAATCAGATCCAACCAGAACCAATCAGATCCAATCAGAACCAACCAGATACAACCAGAACCAACCAGATCCAACCAGAACCAATCAGATCCAATCAGATCCAACCAGAACCAATCAGATCCAACCAGAACCAATCACATCCAATCAGAACCAACCAGATCCAACCAGAACCAACCAGATCCAACCAGAACCAATCAGATCCAATCAGAACCAACCAGATCCAATCAGATCCAACCAGAACCAACCAGATCCGACCAGAACCAATCACATCCAATCAGAACCAACCAGATCCAACCAGAACCAACCAGATCCAACCAGAACCAATCAGATCCAATCAGAACCAACCAGATCCAATCAGATCCAACCAGAACCAACCAGATCCGACCAGAACCAATCACATCCAATCAGAACCAACCAGATCCAACCAGAACCAACCAGATCCAACCAGAACCAATCAGATCCAATCAGAACCAACCAGATCCAATCAGATCCAACCAGAACCAACCAGATCCGACCAGAACCAATCAGATCCAACCAGAACCAATCAGATCCAACCAGAACCAACCAGATCCAACCAGAACCAATCAGATCCAATCAGATCCAACCAGAACCAATCAGATCCAACCAGAACCAACCAGATCCAACCAGAACCAATCAGATCCAACCAGAACCAACCAGATCCAACCAGAACCAATCAGATCCAACCAGAACCAACCACATCCAACCAGAACCAATCAGATCCAACCAGAACCAACCAGATCCAACCAGAACCCATCAGATCCAACCAGAACCAATCAGTCCGGTTTGAATCTATAGCCCATCCATTAGGAAGGAGGAACATTTCTCCAGTGGGACACGGAATAAAATCCTCAATAATCATTATTAAAATTATTTTATTTTGAAAGTTGAAGATTCTAAAAACAGATCAAAGATTCTCATTGGTTGAAAAAACAAAACAAGATTTTAGTTTTCAAAACACAAACATGAATTTAAAGAAAATTAAAACCAAAATGATGCTTAGAAATCTCTCATTATCCTCATTATTATTTTTTTTTTATTTCTCCAAATGTTTTCTGCCAATATGGATCTAAATCTTCATCAGTGAAGATGAGGATGAGGTTTTTATACAGGAAAGTTTTTATTGTTTTTAACAGAAATCATTTAATCAGGGGCCAAACCGACCACAGAAGCAGGTAAAACCCACCTGCATCCTTCCCAGCTGGCAGCGGTTCTGCTGACGTCAGCAGCAGCTCGGTGGTTCCGGTTCTGACCGCTTCCATGGACCCCAGCGCCTCCTTCTCCAGCTCTAAGAAGGTTCTCTCCACCGCCCCGAATATCTCCTCCGCCGCGGCGCTCAGCCGCTCCCTGACGAACTCCTGCAGCTGCTCCATTTTGGACCGACACCGAGACGGAACCCAGCTCTCCACTCCGGCCATTGCAGCAGCGTCCACGTCCACCAGAGGGCGCACTACTGACTTCATCCTGAGCGGTTTGAGGAAGAACTGGTGGGACTTACTGCCCCCTGGCTGGATTGGAGGTTAAAATCAGAGGAAAGTTCCTGTAGCAGCTTCCCAAGGAAGCAAATAAGGGTGAAAAATTTCATTCTATATCCAGCTGGTTTTTTAAACACAGATAAAAGTATTTTCACCTGCAGCCTGGAGGAAAACTTTAACCTATAGACCATCAGAGAGAAAATTAAAATAAAAGCAAAACGCTCCTTTTTAAAAACCACACGAACATTTTCATTTTATATGATTGGCATGTTTTTGATAGGAACTGATCAAAACATGATGAGAGTGTGTGGTAATGAGTCAGAAGGTCAGAGGTCATCAGATGACAGAGGAGGGCAGCTCAGGAGGACATGTTGGTAATAAGAGAGGCCAAGGGATGGGATGAAGATGCTGACATGCAGAGTGGTTAGCAGGTGGTCTGAGATGCAGGTCAGGCGGATGATCTACGGAGAGGCTGGAGGAGAACGTTGTGCTGAGATTCAGAGACAGAGATCAAGATTTGTTGCTGAGGGAACAAGTGATGAGCAGAGCCAGATTCAGGTGGTGTTGCTTTGCGATGGACTCCGAGGACCAGCAAAGTAGATGGAGATTGGACAGATTCCCACGCCACTTATTGGGACAATAGAGGGAGGACGTTGGGTTGGGACAGGACCAAACAGAAGGCAAAGGGTTTGGTGACATTTAATTATTCTATTCAATTTATTTCTATAGCACCAATTCACAACACAAGTCATCTCAAGGCACTTTCCAGTTCAACCAGATCATCCAGTCAGATTGATTGAAAGTTTTCTGTCTAAGGAAAACCAGTTTATTGCATCGACTGCATCCATAGCAATATCCGCCTGACATTCGATCTACTAGACTACAATCATTTAATTGAAGATGAAAGTTTTATTTTATTTTTAGATTTCTTTAAAGCCTTTGATACCATTGAACACAAATTCATGTTCCGCACCTTAGAATTATTTGGCTTTGGATCAAAATTTTTAAATTTTAAATAAAGAGTGTGATCTCACTGCCGCATGGCATCTCCTTTAGAATCTCTATTAATAAAGGCATTAAACAGGGATGTCCTATTTCTCCTTTACTCTTCATCGCCGCAGCAGAGATGTTATCCATCCTTATTAAAAATGCAGATTTTGAGAACCTCAGTGTTTCAGGCAATAAAATCGCCATAACCCAACTAGCCGATGATACGGCCGTATTCATGAAAAACAGCAATCAAATACCAAAAATCCTCCAATCAATAGAATCAAATAGTTTTACTCCAAGGATTCTGGTCTGAGATTAAACTTAAAAAAATTTGAAATGTTACCGATACACGACTCGTCCCAGACGACCGTTTATAACATCCTGTTAAATCTTTTGTGAAATATTTTCACATCACCAAAGATAATAAATCACTGGAAAAACTAAACTGTTGGAATATTTTAGATAAACATATCAATTTTTGGTCGAACTTTCCTTACAAAAATGGAATGTCTCTCAATATTTATCTATCCAGCTTATTCCATATCCCTTCCTAAACCTGCAATTAAAGCTATAAATCAAATTAACTTCAACTTTATCTGGAAAAACAAGACGCACTACATTAGAAAGGAGCAAAGGTTAAAGAGTATAATGATGGAGGTCTTAAAGCGATAGACTTTGAATGTTTAGACGGAATGATTAAATGAATTGGCTCAAATCTTTTCTGAAAAATGAAAATAGTTTTTGGTTTCATATCCCCTCCAAATTATTTATAGAATTAGGAGGAATTAACTTCCTCCTTAAATGTGATTTTGATCCTAAGAAACTTCCTGTTAAACTTTCTTCTTTTCATCAACGCGTCTTACTTTATTGGAAACTAATATTTAAGCATAATTTTAGTCGTCATAACACCCCACTATGGAACTCCCGATATGTCCTATTCAGGAACAAGTCTTTATTTTACAAGAGCTGGCTAGAAAGTGGTATACAGTCGATAATGCACATTCCTGATGACAAAGAAATGTTTTACCTTTTGAAACTCTTTGCTCTAAATTCAAAATAAATAACAGAAAACAATATAATATATTAATCAAAGCCCTTCCTCAGCCTCTGATCATAATGTCATACAAACTGCTGCTAAACCATGTCCAGGTAAAACTTCCCTCTCTGTTACTCAGCGCTCAGTCTGTTATTGATAAAAAGCTGACCAACAATGTCAGACGTAGTTTGTTTGTCAAGGAATTTCATCCCGATACATCTCACAGAAACCTAATCTCCAAGCATTTTCCAAAAGAGAAAGTGGGAAAACTGCGGAATAAATATCTACAGTTTCCTGTTGCTCCAAAGGTTAAAGTCCATTTCAAAATAATCACTGACATTTATTCTTCAAAGGAATTTCTGAGGCTCCGTTTTGGTTTTTGAAGAAAATGATTGCACCTTCTGTGAATGCGAAACTAAGCCTGTTGGTCGCCTCTTTTTCGACTGTCTGTACGTGAAAGCTTTCTGGGAAGATTTCTGCTTCTGGTGTTTGTCTAAAATTGATTCTCCTTCTCATCTGGAATGTTTTGTTTGGAATAGAAATGACAGATAACCTGCAGGACCGAGCCTTTAATGTTTTACTCATGATGGGGACATTTTTCATTCACAAAAACAAGCCAAACTTCAACGTTTTTCTTAAAGAACTTTGTTTGTATTTTCAATCACTTAATCACTTAAACCCCTAGCTATTATTATTTTGTTTTATTTATTTATTTAATTTATTTATTTTTCATATCTTCTATGCCCCGTCGTTCTTAAAGTTATACTTTCACCTATAATTGTCCAATGTTTCACCAGCTGTTGTATATCTATGCTTGATGTTTGATTAATTCTGTAATGTTACACGGTATTGCCAATAAAGCATTAAAAACAAGGGGAAAAAAGTGGTGGAGTCTGTCTGAACAGCAGCGCCCTCTGCTGGAGGGAAGCTAGATGAGCGAGCAGCGAAGCGGGGCGGGGCGGAGCGGCTTCGGTTCTCCGATGGGCAGCATCCTGCAGGAGCGCTCCGCGGAGCGGGGCTCCATCACGGACAGAGGATGGAGGAGGAAAGCTTCTAGAAGCAGCAGCAGAACCGCTGGGTGGGTTCCGGGTTCTGAGGGGGCGGCCATCTTTATTCCTCTGCTGGGATCAGATGATTGCTTTGTTTTTCTCTGCAGGACCAACATGGGAAGGAGGCAGCAACAAAGGAGGTCTCCTCAGCCGCAGAGTCCGAACCAGAGGGAGGAGAACCAGGAGCAGGTGGGTCTGGACTGGACCGGAACCAAAGGTCCACATGATGAGCATCAGCGGAGGGAAACCTGTCCAGGGGGAACCTCAGTCCAGGTTCCTCCTCCTCCTCCATGCAGCCTAATGGAGGAGATCAAACAGATTCATCCTCTTCAGGAACATCAGCGGTGGCGGCCGCTAGGGGGCGCCATGCGGCCTGGGGAAAATGGAGGGAAAACAAGAAAAACAGAAACAAAAATTAAATCTGTTTGTATCATTATTATTACAGCGGCGTAATAGGGCCATTCAAAGACGAAAAAAAATTGAATTAAAATTTTTGAGTGTAAAGTGACATTTTTACAAGAATAATATAAGAAACATGGAAACAGGTAGCAAATGTATGACGATAAACAGGCTAATTTAAGAGAAAGAACATGGTAATTTACGCAATCACAAAAATGCATATTTAGAAGGAAACAGTTGAAAACTTATGAGACTAAAACCAGATTGATAAGAGAAAAAAAAATTCTATCTGAAAAACTCACATGAAGAGAAAAGAAAATTAGGAGAAATGTATTTATTTATTTATTACTTTGTCGTTGGCGCTCAGACCTCGGCAGGAAACATAGCGCTGAATTTTGATAGATCTGCATGAACAGGAGAAAAGAACAGGGCTGCCCCCCCCCCCCCCTCCAGGCCTGAAACAGGTGGTGGAGTGGAGATAGATGGAGTTGGTCAGTCTGTAGACTGCTGGTTGGAGAGACGGTCTGCTGAGCTTTATGGGGAGATCCAGTGGACTGCATGAGCTGATACTAGAGCTTCACTCAGGGACCTGGAAGATGGAAGTCCTGCTGGATAACACAGGATGAGAGAACCTGTCCATGGTGAGCAAGCATGGGGCGACAGTGGAGAGGAAAAACTCCTCGTTGGAAGAAACCTCTGGCAGAACCAGGCTCAACATGGCGGTCTTCTGCTGGACCGGTGGAGATAACTCAAGGGCAGACGATTTGTGGATGTGAGGCCTTTTAAGATGAACTCTGGATGCTGATTGGCTTTCGTGGAGGCATGGTTGAAAGCTGATTGGCTGTCGCAGGTGGATGAAGGCGAGCAATCAGTTTATTCAGTTGAACCTCCGCTTATAGGTTCCTTTTATTCTATAAACATGCAAATTTATTGTATCATTGATTTTTACTTTAAAACCTTCCATTAGGGCCATTGTACCGAAAGCACATTTGCAGGTATTTTCTGTATCATACTTTAATATTTATTAGATTATTTCATTGTTCCGAAATTTAATTCTTGCAAATTTGTTTATTCTTTCTCCTATTTTGTTCCTGCTTTTTCATTAAATTGCTACTTTATATCTTTTTGTAAATTTGCTTGTTTGTTGTCGTAAAAATGCCAATTTAAACTCAGCAATTTAAATGCCATTCATGTTTGAATGGCCCTAATACGCCATCAGATTCTCATAAAGTAAAATCTAATTATTTAGTACCTGTTTGTTATGAAATATAGTTAGTAATAAAAAATCCGAGAAAGTTTGAGGCTCTTCCTGTCAAACTGATGAAGTTTATTCTGATGCTGAACAATCAGACCTGATCAGGGACAGAAACACCCAGAAAGCTTCTTCTAATTCTCCATCAGCCATATTTCCATGTTTTAATATATCAGCAGGATGATGCTCCTTTTGCTGATGATCCCTCCTCCTTCTGTCCTCCATCTCACCTCCACCTCTCCTCCATTCCTCCTTTGTTCCTCCTTCATCCCTCCTCCACCTCTCCTTCATCACGCCTCCGTCCCTCCTGCATCCCACCTTCACCTCTCCTCCTTCTCTCCTCCATCCCTCCTCCATCTCTCCTTTGTTCCTCCTCCACCTCTCCTCCATCCCTCCTCCTTCTCTCCTTTGTTCCTCCTCCACCTCTCCTCCATCCCTCCTCCTTCTCTCCTCCATCTCTCCACCATTTCTCCTCCATCCCTCCTCCATTTCTCCTCCACCTCTCCTCCATCCCTCCTCCTTCTCTCCTCCATCCCTCCTCCTTCTCTCATCCATCTCTCCACCATTTCTCCTCCACCTCTCCTCCATCCCTCCTCCTTCTCTCCTCCATCCCTCCTCCACCTCTCCTCCACCTCTCCTCCATCCCTCCTCCTTCTCTCCTCCATCCCTCCTCCTTCTCTCATCCATCTCTCCACCATTTCTCCTCCATCCCTCCTCCTTCTCTCCTTTGTTCCTCCTCCACCTCTCCTCCATCCCTCCTCCTTCTCTCCTCCATCTCTCCACCATTTCTCCTCCATCCCTCCTCCATTTCTCCTCCACCTCTCCTCCACCTCTCCTCCATCCCTCCTCCTTCTCTCCTCCATCCCTCCTCCTTCTCTCATCCATCTCTCCACCATTTCTCCTCCACCTCTCCTCCATCCCTCCTCCTTCTCTCCTCCATCCCTCCTCCACCTCTCCTCCACCTCTCCTCCATCCCTCCTCCTTCTCTCCTCCATCTCTCCACCATTTCTCCTCCATCCCTCCTCCATTTCTCCTCCACCTCTCCTCCACCTCTCCTCCATCCCTCCTCCTTCTCTCCTCCATCCCTCCTCCTTCTCTCCTCCTTCTGTCCTCCATCTCACCTCCACCTCTCCTCCATTCCTCCTTTGTTCCTCCTTCATCCCTCCTCCACCTCTCCTTCATCACGCCTCCGTCCCTCCTGCATCCCACCTTCACCTCTCCTCCTTCTCTCCTCCATCCCTCCTCCATCTCTCCTTTGTTCCTCCTCCACCTCTCCTCCATCCCTCCTCCTTCTCTCCTCCACCTCTCCTCCACCTCTCCTCCATCCCTCCTCCTTCTCTCCTCCATCCCTCCTCCTTCTCTCATCCATCTCTCCTCCATTTCTCCTCCACCTCTCCTCCATTTCTCCTCCACCTCTCCTCCACCTCTCCTCCATCCCTCCTCCTTCTCTCCTCCATCCCTCCTCCTTCTCTCCTCCATCTCTCCACCATTTCTCCTCCATCCCTCCTCCTTCTCTCCTTTGTTCCTCCACCATCTCTCCTCCCTCCCTCCTCCATCCCTCCTCCACCTCTCCACCATCTCTCCTCCCTCCCTCCTCCATCCCTCCTCCACCTCTCCACCATCTCTCCTCCCTCCCTCCTCCATCCCTCCTTCACCCCTCCTCCATCTCTCCATCCACAGACAGTGGCGAGAAGGAAGCGGCGGTCCCGGTCCAACCCGTCCTCCAGCAGTGGTGCTGAGCTCAGGTGAGAACAGAGCTGGAGCGTTTGTTGTCATGGCGACGTGTTTGATGGACATAATCAGACTTCCTGTTTCCTGCAGACGAAGCGGTCGTCCTGACTGCGGCGGACAGAAGCTGAAGGCGTCATCAGCTGAGAGGGGCGTCCACAGGAATTGCACCCCCCCAGGCCGCGCCCCGCCACCCTGCAGCCCCAACCAGACGGACAGCGACACGGACCTGTCCGAGTCTGAGAGACCACACTCCTCCCCCTGTCGCTGTCCGCCCCCCCAACTGCAGCTCAGGCCCGAGGTCATGGAGGAGGACCAGCCTGCCCTCCAGCGCCAGAGGGTGAGAGGGCGGCGCCGGGGGGGGGGCGGACTTTCCAGACTTCCTCCCTCCACCTTTCAACTCCTGGAGCCTTGGCCAGCTGGCCGTCTTCTACAACATGGAGGGCCGGGGAGCCCTGGGGCCCCGACCTGTGGGACCTTTGGAGAGGTACCTGGAGAGACTGCTGCATCTAGAGTGGTACCAGATCCAGACGGTTCAGGCGGAGCGGGAGGTGGGCGGAGTCACAGCGGCCTGTCAGAGGGCCGGGGCCCCGTCCCGCCTCAGCTCCCCTAAATGCATCCTCCACTGCCCGCGGGCCCTCCCCTTCCTGTGCGGTTCCGTTTGCGCTCTGTGCCCAGCGCCGGATCGCAGCAGGGGACTGGCACCACTTCCTAAACGGAGCTACAGCGAGAGCCGAGTCCGCTCCGGCAGCCCCAGCAGGTCCAGCAGCTACTTACGGAGGATGCAGGCCTCAGGAAACATGCGCCATCCCATGGGGATGGCTGCCAGGGCCGGGTCGGCCCCCACGGCAGGGGGCCCCCGGCAGAAGACAGACGGAGGCCAGACGGAACAGAGCCGGACCAAGGCTGAACGAACAGGAAGTCAAACCGGACACCGTCGCTGCCATCATAGATAAATTGCCCCACCGCCCAGAGCTGTCCAAACAGCAGGCGGGAAGAGCCCCTCCCTGCCGAACCAGAGCTATCACTGCCAATCTATTTACAGAGTTCTACGTTTATAAATCCGATTGAGCTGCTGACCAACAGGACATCAGAGGATCCAGGTTGGTCTTCCAGGTTCTCAGGAGGATCTCTGCAGTCAGCCCCCCCCCCCCCCCCCCTCCAGCGCTGCTCAGACCCTCAGAACTTTACCTCATCACTCCTGAATGTAGCTCATTCCATTAAATGAATGCCATTCCCACAGCATGATGCTGCCACCACCGTGCTTCACCAGCACGTCCAGGTGGACGTCCAGGTCCTGGTAGGTCTGCAGAGGCTCCATTGTGTGAGAAGATAATGCGGCGTTGAACCGAAGCCCGCCCGTCTGCTGGTCTCCATGAGCCTCTGAGGCGTGAATATTCTGTCCAACTAAAGGACACTTTTATTGAGCTGAAATGTTTTTTTTTTTTTTTTTATTTTGTAAAAACGATTAAAGAATATCTATCTTTTTTAATGAGTCGTCTTTTTTAGTGTTGCACTGATGCCATTTTTTGGCCCCGATACCTGGCTGTGCATTATTGGTCGATACCAATACCATCTGTTTGAAATTGATCTGTGTGTGTTTATATGAAGAACTGCAGACTACTGGGATGTAAAATAATTGCCATCATGGCTTTATCAAGCTGCTGCCTACCTTTGAGAATCAGGAAAAAGACTAAAACAAATACAATCCATTTTTTATTGCCTACCTGGAATGGGTGACAATAGTTAAACTTTTGGCTCTTAAAATGTTATCGGTGTGCTATTTGTTGCTACTCGCTGATACCGATGCCACCATTTCAGTGCTGGATCGGCGCCCCGCCCGATACTGGTGGCGCAACACCAGTCATTTTATTAAATTTCTACTGAATGTTTGAAAATAAAAACAAAGCTGTAGCAGAAGGAGGAGATGTGTGTCTTTGGGTGTTTATATCTGTGAAATATAGTGTAAAAAAAGGTCAGAATGAAATCCAAACATCACAGGTAGTTATGTTGCGGCTCTGTTTTTCAATTTTATGGCAATAATTCCAATACAATAAACCAAGGCTGTAATCAGGAGACGTTCCTTCCTTCTCTGTCAGTTCTTAGCCACTGAGGGGCCAAACAGGAACATGTTCAGGAAATTCTTCTTTCTATTGAGACACATTCTTATCGAGCGCCGTTTGTACAGTTAGGCAGTCAAACATTGGGAGCAATATTTATGGTTATTTTGCGAGTTTTAAGAGAAAAATAAGGGGTTGATTTTTCCAAGACCATCGGCCACTACACAGCCACTCCGGGGGCAGCATCTGCCGGCAGTGGCCACCATCGGCCACTCCAGTGGCAGGCTCGCGACTCCCAGGTTTTGGTGGCTGCAGAAGCCGGTTTTCGTTAAATAACTTATTTTCTTTTTTTAGTTCTTCTTGCCGTTTTTTGGCAAATACCTTATTTATTCATTTTTTTTTTTTATTTTTCTTTTTCTTGCCGTTGCGGTGGCTGCTTAGTGGCGGCTGCCGTTCCATCATGTAAATGTGACATTATAAAAGTTTCCATGTAGTTTACTAAGCAATAACATCACAATATAAAAAAAAATAAAAAATACATTTTAATACAGTTTATTAAGCAATATCATCACAAAACAAAACAAAATAAAGAATACATTTTAATACAGTTTATTAAGCAATAACATCACAATATAAAAAAAAACCAATCTAGTTAGAACTACTATAAATAAGGTATTTGCCGAAAAACGGCAAGAAAAATACCAAAAAAATAATTAAATACCAAAAAAAGTAATTAAAAAAACTACATGAAAAAATAATTTAGTGGCTGCGGCCAGTAATACGCCGTGCCATTTGCTGACGAGCCACCGGAACTGCTGCAACGAGCCAACGGGCCACCGGAACTGCTGCAACGAGCCAACAGGCCACCGGAACTGCTGCAACGAGCCAACGGGCCACCGGAACTGCTGCAACGAGCCAACGGGCCACCGGAACTGCTGCAATGCAGCCACTGCCACGAATTGAGCTCGGCCCTGCTGTCATTTTTTCAGTGAGAAATTGCTGACAAATTAAAAAAATTTAGCTGATTTTTAGCTAGCACCAAGCTAGCTAAATATTTTGTTAAATAAATATTCAGCTTGAAGCTCAACAAACTAAATTTAACAATCTAAATAAACTTTACAAAATAAATAAAACATTTTTAGCTAAATATCTATATACAGTTTGGAAAATAAAATCACTTAAAATAAATCTAAATATTGTTGCTAATTTTGACTGCTTAGCTTTCCAGTAGGCAGCCCATAGATTGATCAAATTGAAGCAGCTTTTTAACCTTTAAGCATTTGTTCAACACGGCTTTCCTTATTCCCACATTTCTATATTAAACTTTTAATTATCTGATCTTAAATGTCCCATTTATCATCACTTTGACTGATCTGTTTCATGCTTCTCAAATGAATTGTTTCCATATATAATATTGGTCGCTTAGACTCCACCAGTAAACTGCCCTATGATGCACTGATATAAGGCGCTGAATTCAATGGCACACCACACTTTTCAGATTTTCATTAGTAATTTTTTAGAAAATAAATCATCAATTTCCCTCCGGTCTACGACATAAATTCAAAACAAAACAGAGAACTGTGTTGAAAACTTTCCAAAATCAGATTTTATTATTTTAAAATGTTTCCAGCAGCTCTTAGAGTGATAGAAATTAAGCCTTAATTAAATTATCATCAGGTTTAACGAGGTGGTTGGTCAGATTAAAAGTACATTTTAATCATAGCAACCTTTAGACAGGCTTTAAACATACCTCGGATTTTTAGTTTGTTTTATTTTTTTCTACTGTAAGAAAGCTGAACCTCATGATCGAAAAGATGTGGCGGGTCCATTACCACCATGGTCCGGTAGATGGCGGTAATGAGCCACCACGCTCGTCTCACCGGAAGGTTCCTCTCTGCTGTTTTATTTTCCGACCGGACGTGTTTTGGTGAAACACCAGCATCATGGAGCCAGCAGCCTCTCAGCGTGTTTTGCAGTATTTAACAGAAGTGGAAGAAGCTGCAGAGGATGTTCTCACCACTAAACAACAGGTAGCAGAACACTCCGCTTTGTTTAAAAAAATATAAATATCAATAATATACCGGCGGATGTCTGGGGGACAGTGATTGGCCTAGATGTTATGAATGATGGCGTACCATAAATGATCACTTATGAACAGTTTAGTTTGTGCCTTCAAGTCGTTTCTCATAGGAAGACGTTACCTGTAAAAAGAAAATGGCGTTCCCCTTTAAGTGGGATACACCACGCTTAAAAATCTGCAAAACCCCCGAAGGTCATTGACTCTCCCACCACAGTCTCCTAAAATCCTGTGGGAAACACTGATACCATGTGTACAGGTGCTGGTCATAAAATTAGAATATCATGAAAAAGTAGATTGATTTCAGTAATTCCATTTAAAAAGTGAAACTTGTATATTATATTCATACATTACATACAAACTCATATATTTCAGATGTTTATTTTGTTTAATTTTGATGATTACAAATGACAACAAATGAAAATCTCAAATTCATCATATCAGAAAATTAGAATATTGTGAAAAGGTTCAAAATTGATGGCCCCTGGTGCCACACTCTAATCAGCTAATTAACTCAAACCACCTGCAAAAGCCTTTAAATGGTCTTTCAGTCTAGTTCTATAGGCTACACAATCATGGGGAAGACTGCTGACTTGACAGTTGTCCAAAAGACGACCATCGACACCTTGCACAAGGAGGGCAAGACACAAAAGGTCATCGCTAAAGAGGCTGGCTGTTCACAGAGCTCAGTGTCCAAGCACATTAATAGAGAGGCGAAGGGAAGGAAAAGATGTGGTCGAAAAAAGTGTACAAGCAAGAGAGATAACCGCACCCTGGAGAGGATTGTGAAACAAAACCCCTTCAAAAATGTGGGGGAGATTCACAAAGAGTGGACTGCAGCTGGAGTGAGTGCTTCAAGAACCACCACACACAGACGTATGAAAGACATGGGTTTCTGCTGTCGCATTCCTTGTGTCAAGCCACTCTTGAACCACAGACAGCGTCAGAAGCGTCTTGCCTGGGCTAAAGAGAAACAGGACTGGACTGCTGGTGAGTGGTCCAAAGTCATGTTCTCTGATGAAAGTAAATTTTGCATTTCCTTTGGAAATCAAGGTCCCAGAGTCTGGAGGAAAAGAAGAGAGGCACTTCATCCACGTTGCTTGAAGTCCAGTGTAAAGTTTCCACAGTCAGTGATGGTTTGGGGTGCCATGTCATCTGCTGGTGTTGGTCCATTGTGTTTTCTGAGGTCCAGGGTCAACGCAGCCACATACCAGGAAGTTTTAGAGCACTTCATGCTTCCTGCAGCTGACCAACTTTTTGGAGATGCAGATTTCATTTTCCAACAGGACTTGGCACCTGCACACAGTGCCAAAGCTACCAGTACCTGGTTGAAGGACCATGGTATCCCTGTTCTTAATTGGCCAGCAAACTCTCCTGACCTTAACCCCATAGAAAATCTATGGGGTATTGTGAAGAAGAAGATGCAATACACCAGACCCAACAATTCAGAAGAGCTAAAAGCCACTATTAGAGCAACCTGGGCTATCATAACACCTGAGCAGTGCCACAGACTGATCGACTCCATGCCACGCCGCATTGCTGCAGTAATACAGGCCAAAGGAGGCCCAACTAAATACTGAGTGCTGTACATGCTCATACTTTTCATGTTCATACTTTTCAGTTGGCCAACATTTCTATAAATCCTTTGTTTTTATTGGTCTTCAGTAATATTCTAATTTTCTGATATGATGAATTTGAGATTTTCATTTGTTGTCATTTGTAATCATCAAAATTAAACAAAATAAACATCTGAAATATATGAGTTTGTATGTAATGTATGAATATAATATACAAGTTTCACTTTTTAAATGGAATTACTGAAATCAATCTACTTTTTCATGATATTCTAATTTTATGACCAGCACCTGTATGTGTGTGTGTGTGTGTGTATATATATATATATATACACACACACACACATTTACATTTGTTCAGTGCTGCACTTTAAGTAATGGAAATGTCATGAAAGCTAGGCAAAAAAAAATGTCAACAATAAAAGTTGTCTAAGCCAACAGGAGAGACTGAATGGTAATCGGGAGCTTAACTTCCTGTCTGAGATGCTCAGCTTCTATGTTGATGTTTCAGATCATAGACCTGGATCTGAAGAGGAACCAGAACCGGGAGGCGCTGAGCGCTCTGAAACACGAGGTGTCCGATTCAGGTGAGTCTTCTTCATGGCAGAGCGCCGTTCTCCAGGTTCAGACACGCTCCTGGCTCATCTATCCTCAGGAACGGTCCACAGTCTGATGTTTGTCGTTTGCAGAAAAAGTCAAGGTCTGCTTCGGAAATATGTTCATCAAATTCCCCAAATCCAAAACCAGAGAGATGATCCAGAGAGGTGAGCTTTTCCACACAAAAACGATCCAAATTTAATGGGAAAGGAAATCTAAACGTTGTTTTTCTCATCTGTAGATCAGGAGCAGCTGGACAAGGAGATCAGTGACCTACGCAAAGCGCTGAAAGCAAAGGCCAACAGCCTCAACGAGATGCAAGGTATGAGAAACTGAACCGTCGTTTGGATGCGAGTCGCCGCTCCTTAGGGGAAAACGCCTACTCAGAGCGTTTAGTGCCACACGTTTGACAGCATCGCTCCATAGCCGGACTTCCACCCACAGATGAAAATAAATCCCAAGTCATTATTTTAGACTAGACAGATGATGCAGATGTGTTTTATCTACATTTTTATAAACTTGTATTATGAACCAAATCCTGAATTATTTTCTATTTTGATTATATTTATTTTCCCTTCCTATTGACAATAAGTTAATAACCCACATCAGATGCAGTAACCCATTGGAGACCTGAAGAGGGCGCCACATATGCAAGATTTTGACAAACCTGCAATAAATTGTCCCAAAAAAAAGCCTGAGAAACAAGTAAGGAGTTCCAATCCAGTGTCTGCGTCCTGCGAAGATTCGTCTTCCGATGACGTCATAGCACGGCGCCGAGGTCTGGTCGAATTCCAAGGCTCCTCCTTATGCGGCTGAAAAATGCGTCCTTATTTTCCCCCGTTTTGAAGGACAGGTCCACTGTGTCCTCCGCAGCCTTGAGTATCCCATGATTCATTGCGGGACCAAGCAAGCCAGCTGCTCCGTGCTCAGAGGAAAAAGGGAAATGGCGCCGAAGTCCGTGAATAGTTCCGTCTGAAATGATTGAAAGTTGTTTTAAAGTCGTAGGAAGTCATATTTAAATGTCAAATCATTCTGGCTTAAACATGTATATTAATGTACTCTTATCAGATCATATTGTCCAAAAATAGAGAAAATTTATATAAAAAAAAAAAAATCCTGTCTTAAAATCTGTTTCCGTTATCTTCTGCAGGCCAGTTAGTTCTACGTCAGCCTGAACACCTAAATTCGGCCAATCATATATCAACGGTCACCTGTTAATCAAATGTTTTCGGTCATAGCATCTTGATTCATGCAGTTGAAATCAGAATCCTTTCCTTTCCCATTGAGTTGCGTCCCAGTGTTCACTGGGATGGACGTCTGTGTCTTCAGCAGGCGTAGAGCTAACAGAACTGGCAGCGTTGCGAGGCAAGGGCTCAAACATGAACCTGCTAGCACTAAGTTGCTAACTGGTTAGCCAGATGCTTCCTAGAAACCGGCTACAACCAAACTTGCTTGCAAACCTTCCGTCACAATAATCCCGCTCACGAATCACATTCACTTTATTCACTGGTGTAAAGTCGTGCAGCGCTCGGGAGAATTGGGAAATGCAACGTTTGGAACAGCCGCTTCCCTCCGACTTTAATGGTTACTGAGTCAGATATGTGGCGGAAATGTTTGGTTTATTAAGAGGTTTTATCTGTCCCTGTAAAAATGGGTTTTCCTGATATTTAAGGTCAGATTCCAACATCTCTGCAGGGTGGGGGACTATCAATCTGATATCTGAGACCACGGTACTGCTGCTAAAGCTCCTCAGAAACGTTATCAGCATCCAGAGCAGCAGTGAGAAGTTCAGGGTCCATTATTGGACAAGATGACATTTCGCCGCCTACAGCTTACAACAGTGAAATGAACATTTCCATTTAAAGTGCAGCAGTGATCAGAATGTAGGAGAGTCATGGTGCAAAAGGTATTGATATGGAAAGGTTCCGTTCAGTGCTGCTGACCATGCCCTCATTCTTTCCCCGCTTTTTGTGTCAACTGTTGCTAGGCAACAGAGCGTACAGGCGGTAAAAGCCAGAGAAGGCTGGACCTGTTTGAATTTTCACAGACCTCGAAGGATCCAGGCAGGTAGAGCGGGTCCTTAAAGGACACAGCCTCTGGAATCAAACGCAGTCAGAGAGCAAGATCCCATATTAGAGCTAATCAGCAAACAAAGGTTGATTTAGGGGGAGTCGCCCTTTAAGTGAATAATAGATCAGCAGAACAACCACGAGTTTATTGGCTGCTGCTGACAATGTTTAGCTTTTAACAAAACATGAAGGAGTGTGAAGGTGGAGTTCACACATTTAATGAAGACCTTTCAGCTCATTTTATTCTGCATTTTCTCTTTTTAAAATGTATCTTTAATTAGTTGTTTTCTGATTCTTTATGGCGAACAGGTTTTAATGAAGTAAATTTGTCAGAAAGCATGTTCACATCTCCATGACAACCAAGACGGTTTGTCTCAAGAAAAAAACTTTGTTTTGCCTCCAAGTATTCAAACCCTAAGAGAAGCTCAGCTGGTGAGCTTGTCCCCCATTTTGGCGCCCCCTGCAGATCAACGAGGGGCTAAAATGTTTGAAGGAATCGGTCGTTTTCCTGGTTTTAGGTTATTTGCTGGTTTCTCCCTGGAGGCCCAGTGAGGAAGTAGCTCCAGATGGTTCCCATCACACCCGGGTACGGAGGAGGCTGTGTGATGCTGTGGGCAGCCCAAGCTGTGACATTTATGAGCAGAAGTCTGATGAGAGGGTGTTGACTCCTGCTTTAATGTCATCCTCTCATCAGACCGGTCTGCATGATGCCAGCTGGCCGTAAACGACCAGAAGAAGAAGGATAACCGTGTTTTCTTCTGTCTGCTTCCAGGAAACCCTGAGCTGCGAGGCTACAGTCTGTCCCCACTGTCTGCCCAAGAGCTTAAAGCCATCAACAGCCTCCTGAAGAGATGACCTGCAGACTCCAGTCGGCCACATTATTGGGAAATATCCAACCTCTCAGATGAGGCTGAGGGGAAAAGATAAACTTTGTCCAGAAGGTGGCAGTACAGAGCAAGTGGAGGTGTCCTCCACTCAGTCATGCATGTACAACCAGAGCTCCTGATGTCCTAGAAGGAGAGGCTGACTCCTCCACGCCTCCTCAGCCCAGCTGGGGTCCCATCCTCCACCCGGTCTGGACAGCCGCACCCAACAGACCCTCAATTGGGATTCAACGGAACCCACCCAATGTCTCCATGATTGAATAAAAACCTGGATCTGGTGATGGAGTCGATTCATCTGTCAGATCTGCTGGATTATTTTCACTGTTTGTTGATCTGAACCTGGATTAAGATAAAAACACGTTGTTGTCTAAATGACTAAATGTACGTCAATAAACGGGATTAAATGGGAGATTTGTTCCTTCTTGTCAATTTAAACATTCAGCACCTTCCAAAAGTATTCATGCCCCTTAAACGTTTCCAAACATGAACGATTCAATGTTTGGTTTATTTATAGAGATTTTTTAACAGGGCAAAATGGCAGCGTTCCCGCTCAGCTTGGCGCTCCACCAGATCCGGCCGCTACACGCAGATTACATGGGAATCCTTCGCTCCGCGTTCGGCTGAACGTACCTTTCCGCTCCATACCAGAGGGGGGCAGTAATGCTCCTCTCTGTGTGCGGATCGATGTTACCGACTCGTTGTAGCTCCTCCTCCCATGGATCCACAGCGGAGCTCCATCCAGGAGTTTCAGGCTGAATCCAGCTTTACAGACGTCACTAAGATGATGCTAATCAGATTAGGATTAGTGTTTGGTGGTAGAACTATTGAATGGTTAATGAGGCATCTAGAAGCCAAACTGTGGTGATGCTGCGTTGATTCTGTCTCACAGAATACTGACACCTGCTGGACATTTAAAGAAACTACAGGCAGCTGATTGGACTAAACTGAAATGTTTTGATGACCTATCTAAGGGGTCGGTAACCCAAACTGCTCAAAGAGCCATATTGGAACAAAAACCAAAAAAATAAACCTGTCTGGAGCCGCAAAAATGTAAAAGTCTTATATAAGCGAGGCTTATATAAGACTTTTCCTTCATTGCAGCCAAACTAGCAGCAGCAGTGGAGTTTGGAGATAAAATCTGCTTCTTAAATCTATCTTTTCTCTCCTCTAATTTATCCAGAAGTTCTGCAATCACACTTTTTCTCTCCCCCCCCAGCTTGGTGGTGGGCTGCAGATTTAGCCTTCCCTGGAAAAGTCTTTCCTAATGACTCTTTATTTTTGGCCAACCTCTCCTTCCAAAGCAAACATGGAGGCAATCCTTCCTCTTTGATAATGAAAGCAAATGATTCGCTCTTTTCTTCTTTGAATCCTCTTTCCTCATCAGCTATCTTCTTTTTTTCCCCATTGGGATCCATAGTTAGAGACTCACCTGCAGCTGTGTTAGCCTGGCAGCGCGCTGCAATGGTTGCAAGTTATGACCACTGATCTCTATGGCTATGAGGCTGATTATTGTTTACATTTATTTATTATACAAATGTTTACAGCATTGGAAAACATCTTTTTTGTTTGACCTCCTGCACACCATATAAAAAAAAATAGATTTTCATAAATCTTTGAAAAAGCTCCAGCAAGCCGCAAGGGGGCGCTTAAGAGCCGCATGCGGCTCCGGAATCGCCGGTTGCCGACCCCTGACCTGATACAATGATATCGTTCAAGTTATTGTAGGTTATATTGTATTATTTCACATCTATGTTTAAAAAGAAAAAATATATATGTATTTCATCGCTGTTAATGGACCCATCTCTGATTTAAAGGAATAGTACACCCAAAACATGATTAGCCTTCATTTTCTACTCACCCCCATGCTGAACAACACTCTGGAGTACTTTTTTGATATCTCAAATGCATCTAGAGATCTGGGAGGCTTCTTGCTGTCTGCTGACATTCAAATAATGGAGGTCTATGGCGCCCGAGGCAGAGGGGTCCATAAAAGTCCACAAAAAACGTGTCAATATTCCTCCATACTGCTCGTCCAATGTATTCCAAGTGTCCTGAGTGGGTAGCGTCCATAATTTACTCGAAACAAAGTCATTTAGAATGTTTTTAGAGCATAAACAGTAGTGTATAGGATTTCCTAAAAGCGCGTTCACGAGTCTACGGAAACCGCGGCAGACCAAACCAGATGAAAGTGCGCATTCAGCTCGGCAAAGAATTCATGCTCTTCCTCAACACTGAAGTCCTCAGACATTTTTCTTTCGTTGTTTCTTTCTTTGCACAGGTAAACAGCACATTTCTTCTTCTACGCTTGCATTATCGGCAGAGCAGACGCTGAATGCGCACTTTCATCTGGTTTGGTCTGCCGCGGTTTCCGTAGACTCGTGAACGCGCTTTCAGGAAATCCTATACACTACTGTTTATGCTCTAAAAACATTCTAAATGACTTCGTTTCGAGTAAATTCTGGACGCTACCCACTCAGGACACTTGGAATACATTGGACGAGCAGTATGGAGGAATATTGACACGTTTTTTGTGGACTTTTATGGACCTTTCTGCCTCGGGCGCCATAGACCTCCATTATTTGAATGTCAGCAGACAGCAAGAAGCCTCCCAGATCTCCAGATGCATTTGAGATATCAAAAAAGTACTCCAGAGTGTTGTTCAGCATGGGGGGGAGTAGAAAATGAAGGCTAATCATGTTTTGGGTGTACTATTCCTTTAAGCTCTGTGCTCAGCATGTGTCACACAGAGAACATGTGTCACTACCCCATGTGTGTTGACCTTTGACCCTACCAACAGTCCTACATAGTGGCCAGATTATTGGGTCCAACCTCTCAGACGAGGCTGAGGGGAAAAGATAAACTTTGTCCAGAAGGTGGCAGAACAGAGCAAGTGGAGGTGTCCTCCACTCAGTCATGCATGTACAAAATGTTTAGACGTTTTATTTTGAAATAAAACCTTTAATCCAACCTAAGTTTGGCTGCTTTGACAGAATGAAGGAAGTTAAACAGTTTATTTCCTCCAGTCAGACTGAATTAGACCTGCTCTGTTCCCAGTTTCTCTGACTTGTTGACACAAACACCCTGAGGCGGTGGCACCGGGGGCCGGTGGGACAGGTGCAGGGCCTGTGTCATGGTGTTGCGTGCCGCCGTTCTAAGAACTGCTGTGATGAGTTCATGAGTCAAACAATGGGAACCTGTGGATTGGCTCAAAAGTCAGACACTGATGACTTATCCTGCAAGCATCTTGTTTACTTCTGAATAGCTGAAGGGACTAAATAACCCTGGTAAAAAAAAGTACAGACTGATCCATGGGCCCGATCCGGACCCGGCCCACCCCCATAATCTCTGCAGCTGCAGCATTTCTAGTATCACACTCTATGTGTGTGTGTGTGTGTGTGTGTGCACATCCGTCCTTACCTCCCAGTGGCCGGATCTGACAGACAGAACATCCGAGTCAGAGGATCCAGGTTTTATGACACCCGGAGAGAAGCTGCATCTGCTTATTTTGTGTCCCAAATAAAAACTGGCCTCATTCTGTGACTAACGTAGCGACTTTCTGATGATTGCGGATATTTTGGTTTAATCACAGGTGAGAATCTTTTAAACGTCTCATCAGTCAATGACAATGGCGTAACGCCACAACGGTAGGCCCCTGAGCAACATTATCTGTGCGGGCCCCATATGAAGTACAACACACCCCCACCCCCACCGAAATGTGCCCCATACATACACAGTCCATCATTTCATCATTCTTCACCTTCACTAGACATGGATATACACTCACCGGCCACTTTATAAGGTACCCCATGCTAGTAACGGGTTGGACCCCCTTTTGCCTTCAGAACTGCCTCAATTCTTGGTGGCATAGATACAACAAGGTGCTGGAAGCATTCCTCAGGGAGTTTGGTCCATATTGACATGATGGCATCACACAGTTGGCTGGACATCCATGATGCGAATCTCCCGTTCCACCACATCCCAAAGATGCTCTATTGGATTGAGATCTGGTGACTGTGGAGGCCATTTGAGTACAGTGAACTCATTGTCATGTTCAAGAAACCAGTCTGAGATGATTCCAGCTTTATGACATGGCGCATTATCCTGCTGAAAGTAGCCATCAGAAGTTGGGTACATTGTGGTCATAAAGGGATGGACATGGTCAGCAACAATACTCAGGTAGGCTGTGGCGTTGCAACGATGCTCAATTGGTACCAAGGGGCCCAAAGAGTGCCAAGAAAATATTCCCCACACCATGACACCACCACCGCCAGCCTGAACCGTTGATACAAGGCAGGATGGATCCATGCTTTCATGTTGTAGACGCCAAATTCTGACCCTACCATCCGAAATCGAGACTCATCAGACCAGGCAACGTTTTTCCAATCTTCTATTGTCCAATTTCCATGAGCTTGTGCAAATTGTAGCCTCAGTTTCCTGTTCTTAGCTGAAAGGAGTGGCCCCCGGTGTGGTCTTCTGCTGCTGTAGCCCATCTGCCTCAAAGTTCCACGTACTGTGCGTTCAGAGATGCTCTTCTGCCCACCTTGGTTGTAACGGGTGATTATTTGAGTCACTGTTGCCCTTCTATCAGCTCCAACCAGTCTGGCCATTCTCCTCTGACCTCTGGCATCAACGAGGCATTTCCGCCCACAGAACTGCCGCTCACTGGATGTTTTTTCTTTTTCGGACCATTCTCTGTAAACCCTAGAGATGGTTGTGCGTGAAAATCCCAGTAGATCAGCAGTTTCTGAAATACTCAGACCAGCCCTTCTGGCACCAACAATCATGCCACGTTCAAAGTCACTCAAATCACCTTTCTTCCCCATACTGATGCTCGCTTTGAACTGCAGGAGATTGTCTTGACCATGTCTACATGCCTAAATGCACTGAGTTGCCGCCATGTGATTGGCTGCTTAGAAATTAAGTGTTAACGAGCAGTTGGACAGGTGTACCTAATAAAGTGGCCGGTGAGTGTACTTTAGTATATTCTGCTGTAAAGTGAATCTTATCGGGCTACCTTGAGTTTCACAGCCCCCTCCTCACCCACACTCTCTCCATTATTCTCCTGGTCTCAACCTTTACTCACTGCAGCAGCAACATCCTCCTCTCCCTCTTTGGTTCTTCCAAAGAATGTGTTTATTTTGGGAATTTTTTTTCCGTTCTTCCAGCAGCTCTTCTTTGCTTTTTCTTTTCTGGAATCCGCTTAAGTTCCTCTTCTTGGTATCCACCGTCGCTAAAACATTGTGCGTAACGGTTATGGTTTAAATCTACGCTCTGGATTCCCCATAATTCCAAGTCGCGTTGTAAAAAATAAAATACTTAAATACATTGTTCTTTTAAGGTCTTTATTGCAGTTTGAAACATTTTATATGATTGTATTTTTTACCAACCATCTAATGAACTATACGCAGTTATTAACATAGTAATTAAAAGTACCACTGTCTGCTTTGCTATTGGTGTCGTGTTTAAACGGCTCACAATACAGTCTGGTCTATCGGTTTAGTATCAGGTGGGTTGAAGAGGAATTCTTTGCACCATTACATCTGCAAAGAGACGTCCTAGTCTACAATTGCGTAGGGGGCCACCAGATGTCAGTGACGGGGCCCCTAAGAGGTTGGGGGCCGTAAGCAACTGCAGTCTCTGCTTACCGATAGTTACGCGGTTGATCCTTGATGTCAACACTGATGGATCGTCAGATTATAAGTACGTTTTAAAAACAGTCAACCAGACTAACTTAATCCATGAGATTGGGTTTTAATATTATCAATGGTTAAATTACAAATATGAAAGTCTAAACATAAAAGAAAAGACAAAGAATTGTTTTTTTTATTTTTTGGAAGGCGCCACCATGTTGCAGAACTCCAGGCTGTGATATACCAGGGTTAATGGATGCTTTGGCTAGCAGCTATAGTTAGTGGATAAACCGGCTCTGGTTAGGAAACTCCTCTAGATCCTCTGGAGACAATTTCATGAAGAATTCTGCTTTATGGGCATGCAGGTGGCAGTCGTTAGCACGCATGACCCATGTACGGAGGCCGACCCGTACGGGTTGAATCCGGCCTGTGGTCCTCCCCCTCTCTCATACCACCTGTCCAGTCAGCCTACTGTCAGAAATACCATCCACTAGTGCTGTAAAATAAAAAAAAAGAATGATTTATATAGTGAGGAAGATTATAGGGAATAGTGAGCATCCTCTTCATTGTTTTCAGTCAGAGGCTGATCCAGATTCAATGCAACACAGACCTCTACAGATCCTTCCTGCCTACAGCATCAGCACCTATAAAAAGGCCTGAAATGATAAGTGGTTAATTGGGACACTTCAGTGACAAAATACTCCACACAAAACTCCACACATTTCCCCTTCCAGCTGTGCAGATATAAATCGGAGGGATCTCGAATCTGTAGCTGGATCATTTGAAATGCAAAAACCTTTTAGGGAAGCAAACAGTGACTTTTCCTTCTTAGGAGTTGGCAGCACTGAGCAGCCATATTGCATCCAGATGAGGATCATGGTGCCAAAGCTGCCCAGTGCTGGTCAGGAGGTCGTGTACGGTGTCTGTGAAGGGACAGGAGTGTAATGACTTCTCTGCAGTCATACTGGTGTTTAAACTGGGATGAAAGGCGATCCTGGAGCTTCCTGCCGCAGCCAGCCGAACATCTGAGTTATCGGCATGACAACACACCATCCACACACTAACAGGAAGTGAAGCTTTTCCCCATTCAATGGAGTAACGACAACAACCAGCAAGATGGCCTGATGTGGATGATCTTGGTAACCATGGTAACCCCGCTGGTCAGTCAGCGGTGGGAAAAATAGCTCACATTCATTCTTATTCATTATTACTAACAATTTATGTTTTTCAGTGTGCGTGGGTGTGTTTCTTTATTGTATGAGTGATATGTAGAATAACAGCTTTATAAAAGTTTATACATTTTTCATGGTAAAATTCCTGCAACTTCCGGCTTTTTACGGCTAAATGCTTTATTTTGACAGACATTATACAGGCTGTAGTCTGACAGTAAAAGTAACCAGAAATGTGTGTTTATTCATAACTACACTGGATCTCAGGATTGATAGTGGGATCAGATTTATTTCTTTCAGATCTACAGTTAGTTTGATCTTAGGCATCCGCTGGAGGAGTTTGCATCAGACTGGCTTTAGGTAGCAATGGAAGGTTACACAGAAAGATCTGATTCAGAAAAGACGAGGCTCCTTCATTTACATCAAAGCCATCAGCTCTTTTTAAATCTTTCTTAAGGATTGCAGCTTAATCCCATGGAGACGTGGATCTCCGTAGCTGCAGGTCTTTGTTGTGTTCATCTCCAGCTGGATGCTAACATTAACACAGGACATGATCCGACATGCAGACTAATCAAATAACTGTTTATTTTCCAAGCTGTAATTTTCACTCTACTGGTTTTTCTGCAGCTCATCTGAAGTGTTTATAAAAACTAACACGGAAAAAATGGCAGGAAATCTGGAATCATTTTATAAATGACATAAAATTCAATAAAAAAATGATTTTCCAATTATCTTCACATTTGTTTAAAGTCTCCATCACACTGCTATTTGGCTTAGCACAGAAGCTTTAAACTATGAGAGTCGTGGGGCCCAGGTGTCCCCACGCCCCCTGAAGGAGAAGTCTTTACCTGTGTCGTCAATGTTCATCTGTCCAGAGCACAGGATTATACTCTGACTTGTTTCTGCTTACCCAAAACTCAGCAGTTCACAGTTCCTGAAAATGCTGAATTTGACTCCACCTCCTCTGTGTAAAGTGTCAAGCTATAGCCTATTGAAAATATTCTCCCCCCCCCCCCAAAAAAAAAAAATAGCTTGAAAAAACAGAACAAAACAAAAAAATCCAAACAAAACCTGTTCTAACATCCCCAGAAACAGTCCATGACTGGTCCTTGGTGGACCCTTGTTTGCTCATTGATTGGTCCTTGGTTGACCCTTGTTTGCTCATTGATTGGTCCTTGCTTGATCCTTGAATAGTCCTTGGCTGGACCCCACTTTCCTTGGATGGTCCATGGCTGGTCCTTTGCTGGTCCTTGGTTGGTTCCTGGCTAGTCTTTGGTTGGTCCATGGCTGGTCCTTGGTTGGTACTTGGTTGGCCCTTAGCTGCTCCTAGATGGGTCCTTGGTTGATCCTTTGCTGGTCCTTGGTTAGTCCTTGGCTGGTCTCCACTTTCCTTGGACGGTCCATGGCGGGTCCTTGGTTGGTCCTTGGCTGGTCTTTGGCTGGTCCTTGGTTGATTCTTTGCTAGCCCTTGGCTGGTCCATGGTTGGTTCTTGGCTAGCCCTTGGCTAGTCTATTGCTGGTACTTGGTTGGTCCTTGTTTGATCCTTGGTTGATCCTTGGTTGGTCATTGGTTTGTCCTTGGCTGGTCCCTGGTTGGTCCTTGGCCTTTCCTTGGCTAGTCTATGACTGCTTCTTGGTTGGTCCTTGGCCGGTCCTTTACTGGCTCATGGCTGCTCCTTGGTTGGTCCTTGGCTGGTCCATAGCTGGTCCTTTGTTTGTCCATGGTTGGTCCTTGGTTGGACTTTGGCTGCTCCTTTACTGGTCCTTGGTTGGTCTCCACTTTCTTTGGCTTGTCCATTGCTGGTCCTTGGTTGGTCCTTGGATGGTCCTTGGCTAGTCCAACGCTAGTCCTTAGTTGGTCAAATGGCTGCTCCTTGATTGGTCCTTGGCTGATCCTTGGCTGGTTCATGGTTGATCTTTGGCTGGTCCTTGAATGGTCAATGGCTGATCCTTGGCTGGTCCACAGCCGGTCCTGGGCTGGTCCTTGGTTGGTCCTTGGCTCCTCCTTGGTTGGTCCTTAGCAAGCTATTGGCTTATCCTTTATTGGTCCTTGGCTGGTCCTAGATTAATCCTTGGTTAGTCCTTGGATGGTCTTTGGCTGTTCCTTGGTTGGTTCTTGGTTGGCCCTTAGCTTGCCCTCAGCTGCTCCTTGATTGGTCCTTGGTTGGTCCTTAGCTTGCCCTCAGCTGCTCCTTGATTGGTCCTTGGTTGGCCCTTGGCTGGTCCATGGCTGGTCCTTTGTTGGTCCCTGGTTGTTTCTTGGATTGTCCATGGCTCGTCCTTGGCTGGTTTTAGGTTGGTCCTTGGCTGGTCTTTGGCCGCTCCTTGATTGGTCCTTTGCCGCTCCTTGATTGATGTTTGGTTGGTACTTGGTTGGTCATTGGTTGGTCCATGGTTTGTCCTTGGTTTGTTCTTGGCTAGTACTTGGTTGGTCCCCACTTTCCTTGGCTGGTCTCTGAATGGTCCTTGGCTGCTATTTGGATGCTTCTTGGCTAGTCCTTGGCTGGTCCACGGTTGGTCCTTGGCTGGTCAATGGCTGGTCCTTGGCTGGTCCTTGGCTGGCCCATGGTTGGTCCTTGGCTGGTCAATGGCTGGTCCTTGGCTAGTCCTTGGCTGGCCCATGGTTGGTCCTTGGCTGGTCAATGGCTGGTCCTTGGCTGGTCCTTGGCTGGCCCATGGTTGGTCCTTGGCTGGTCAATGGCTGGTCCTTGGCTGGTCCTTGGCTGGTCCATGGTTGGTCCTTGGCTGGTCAATGGCTGGTCCTTGGATGGTTCGAGGTTGGGACTTGGCGGGTCTTTGGCTGGTCCCCAGTTTCCCTGGCTGGTTCATGGCTGGTCCTTGCGTGGTCCTTGGCTAGTCCATGGCTGGTCCTAAGCTTTTTCTTGGTTGGTATTTGGCTGGTCCCTGGTTTGTACTTGACTGCTCCTTGGTTGGCTCACTATAAGCATTCTTGGTGTGTGAGCTTTGGAATCAATGAGTCGATGCAATCTGCTGGTTTTCCTTAGATAGAAAACTTTGAATCAATTTGACTGGATGATCTGGTTTGAATTCTCTCTATAAAGTGACCTGAGATGACATGATGTGAATTGAAGCTGTAGAAATAAACTGACATTTAAAAAAAATAGAGCTGTTATTATGCTACTTTGATCTTATGTGAATAATGTTTTGTGGTTGCTGTGACCCAGATGACTTAGAAATAGCTCCGTTAATATGGATCTTTTTCCTCCTGCTTTTCACTCCTTTATTCTGGAAGTCAATCAGGCACCTGCTTGCATTGAGGACCTCCAACATGTCCTTTATCAAACCTACCTGCTGAAGCTGGAATCCTTCCATTAATATCTCCTATTGATTCCCTGTTGTTTGAAGACTGGGAAGCTTCCATCCCAAATCTTTATTAAACTCCATATTTATTTGCTTTGGTTGGAAACTCCTGTTATGTCCAAACGCTTTTGCTCTTTGGTTGTCTCTAACTTTAATGTCTCAGACAGATTATGAGGCTGGCATTTGATCAAAGGGTTCAGGTCTAAGGTCAACAAAGGAACCCTATCCTCGCCTTGATCCTCAACCTATTAGTCCCACCCAAGAGCAGAACCTTTCCCCATGGGAACCAGAGCTTGGCCCCCCTCCAGGACCAGTAAGTCTTTCGCTTACCACCAGGTCCCTCACACTCAAATATTACTAACTGCTGGGGCAGGACTGTAGTGTAGCAAATCTTTTAAATTCAATAAACATGTTGCTTTATTATAGTTTTGCTCCCAACAATTTTCTCTCAGAACCATGTTGTTGGAGTGCCAGTTCTCCACATTCCTCTGTGCTGTCATTGCTTCTTCAAAAGCAGGATCTAATAATGGAGCATGAAGAAGATGAGAGGATATTTTTTTTTAAAAGTCCAAACTTTATTAAACTTCATCCAGGATGAAGTATTTTCCCATATGTCTCAGAGCATTGCCTGCATTAGGTCGGCCGTAGGAGGAGCAGCGAATGCCTTCCACATTCTTTAAAAGATCTCTGAGTTTCTGCTGTCATGTCATACATGTGCAGGATGGCTTCTCACTGCGGATTGGGAAGAATAGGGCTGGTATGCACTAAAGGATAACTCCAGCACTTTGGGAAACCATTTTCATTCCTATTTTAATATAAACTAATTAGCCGACACACTACAGTAAAGAATGTGGATTTGTTTGTCTGATTTAAAGACTATTAAAGACAGTTATTGCCATGCTAGCTATGCAGGGGAAGTGATAGCCATGCTAACTCTGTAGGGACAGTGCTAGCCATGCTAACTCTGTAGGGGCAGTGATAGCCATGCTAACTATGTAGGGGCAGTGATAGCCATGCTAACTATGTAGGTGCAGTGCTAGCCATGCTAACTCTGTAGGTGCAGTGCTAGCCATGCTAACTATGTAGGGGCAGTGCTAGCCATGCTAACTATTTAGGGGCAGTGATAGCCGTGCAAACTATGTAGGAGCAGTGCTAGCCATGCTAACTATGTAGGGGCAGTGATAGCCATGCTAACTCTGTAGGGACAGTGATTGCCATGCTAACTCTGTAGGGGCAGTGCTAGCGATGCTAACTATGTAGGGGCAGTGATAGCCATGCTAACTATGTAGGGGCAGTGATAGCCATGCTAACTCTGTAGGGGCAGTGCTAGCCATGCTAACTATGTAGGGGCAGTGCTAGCCATGCTAACTATGTAGGGGCAGTGCTAGCCATGCTAACTATGTAGGGGCAGTGATAGCCATGCTAACTATGTAGGGGCAGTGTTAGCCGTGCAAACTATGTAGGGGCAGTGATAGCCATGCTAACTCTGTAGGGGCAGTGCTAGCCATGCTAACTATGTAGGGGCAGTGATAGCAATGCTAACTATGTAGGGGCAGTGATAGCCGTGCAAACTATGTAGGGGCAGTGCTATCCATGCTAACTCTGTAGGGGCAGTAATTCAATTCAATTCAGTTTATTTCTATAGCGCCAAATTCACAACACATGTCATCTCAAGGCACTTTACAGTTCAACCAGATCATACAGTCAAATTGATACAAAGTTTTCTATCTAAGGAAAACCAGTTGATTGCATCGACTCAAATACAATCCCTCACACTAAGCATGCTTGTAGCGACAGTGGAGAGGAAAAACTCCCTTTTAACAGGAAGAAACCTCCAGCAGAACCAGGCTCAGTGTGAGCGGCCATCTGCCGAGGCCGACTGGGGTTCAAGGAGACAGAAGCAGAGATACAAAAAGCAGCTGTAAAAGGCGGCCCCGTCCAGGAAACACACAGCCAGGCAGACAAGCTCCAAGGCAGCTCCCATGCCAGAGGATGAAGAGAGCACATCCAGCCAGTCACGGTCAGAGAAACAGGACCACTCTGGAAAACAGGCCGATCTCCAACATCTATAAACAAGGGTGTTGATGGAAGCAGCACAGCTGATGTTTCTTTCCAGGATGACGTCACAGCCAAACAGGAACAGACGAGGCAAAGCTACTCTGAGGAAAAGCAGAGAGAGCAGAAGGTTAGAGATTGAACTAACAGATTCTGCAGTTAGGAGAACAGAGAGAAAATGAAGCAGAATGATGAAATGGGGGGTCCCTATGTCCTCCAAAAGTCTAAGCCTATAGCAGCATAACTATAGAGATAGCTCAGGATAACCTGAGCCACTCTAACTATAAGCGTTATCAAAAAGGAAAGTTTTAAGCCTAGCCTTAAAAGTAGACAGGGTGTCTGCCTCACGGACTAAAACTGGTAGTTGGTTCCACAGGAGAGGAGCCTGATAACTAAAAGATCTGCCTCCCATTCTACTTTTAGAAATTCTAGGAACCACTAGTAAACCTGCAGATTGAGAGCGAAGTGCTCTGTTAGGAACATAAGGAACAATCAGATCTCTGATATCAGATGGAGCTTGGCCATTTAAGGCTTTATATGTGAGAAGGAGGATTTTAAATTCTATTCTGGATTTAACAGGAAGCCAATGAAGAGAAGCCAGGATAGGAGAGATATGATCTCTCTTTTTCATTTTCATCAGAACTCTGGCTGCAGCATTTTGGATCAGCTGAAGGCTTTTAACTACAGTTTGTGGACTTCCTGATAGTAAAGAATTACAATAGTCCAGCCTTGAAGTAACAAATGCATGGACTAGTTTCTCAGCATCACCCCTGGACAGGAGATTTCTAATTTTTGCAATGTTCCTCAGATGAAAGAAGGAAATTCTAGAAACCTCTTTGATGTGGGATTTAAATGACAGGTCCTGATCAAAAATAACACCAACATTTTTTACTTTATTATCTGAAATCAGTTTAATCCCATCCGAATGAAGTGACTGGCTAATCAGTTTCTTTTTCAGAGACTCTGGTCCAAAGACTATAACTTCTGTTTTATCTGCATTCAGAAGCAGAAAGTTAAGAGTCATCCAGGTTTTTATGTCTTCAAGACATGCCTGTAATCTATGTAATGGGTTAGCTTCATCTGGATTATAGACAGATATAGCTGGGTATCATCAGCATAACAGTGGAAATTAATCCCATGCTGTCTAATAACTCTACCAATTGGGAGCATGTATAAAGTAAAGAGAATTGGTCCTAGCACTGATCCCTGTGGTACTCCACAGGTAACCTTTGAGCGTGTTGAAGATCTATCATTAACATGAACAAACTGAATTCGATCAGATAGATACGATTTAAACCAGTCTAGTGCTGTTCCTTTAATTCCAACAAAATATTCAAGTCTTTCTAAAAGAATATTATGATCAACTGTATCAAATGCAGCACTGAGATCCAACAGGACGAGCACAGATACAAGTCCATTATCTGAGGCCATGAGAATATCATTAGTGACTTTCACCAGAGCTGTTTCAGTGCTATGATGAGCTCTAAAGCCAGACTGAAACTCTTCAAAAAGTTCATTATGGTGGAAGTGATCGCAAACTTGTTTGGCAACTACTTTCTCAAGAATTTTGGATAAGAAAGGAAGATTGGATATAGGTCTATAATTGACCAAGTCATCTGGGTCAAGAGATGGTTTCTTAAGCAGAGGTTTAATTACAGCAACCTTAAAAGCTTTAGGTACATATCCCTGTAACAGAGATAGATTAATCACATCTAAAATGGAGGAGGAGATCAAAGGGAATACCTCCTTAAATAACCTGGTTGGAACTGGATCTAACATACAAGTTGAAGGCTTAGATGAAGACAATAATTTTGCTAATTCAGAAAGTTCAACTGGATCAAAGCAGTCTAAACCCGGTTCAGATTCCATGACTACCTCAGGTACAATCGCGGATAGAGGAGTGCTTATGATCTTATTTTTAATAAGATCAATCTTATTTATAAAGAATCCCATAAAACCATTGCTTCTAAGAACAGGTGGAATGGACGGTTCAACAGAGCTATGGCTCTGGGTGAGTTTGGCAACTGTATTAAAAAGAAATCTAGGATTATTCTTATTCTCCTCTATTAATGAGGAGAAGTATGCTGCTCTTGCTTTACAAAGGGTCCTCTTATACAGCATTAAACCATTTTTCCAGACTAGGAAGGACTCCCGCAGGCCTGTGGAGCAATATTTTCTCTCCAGTTTCCTAACATTTTGCTTCAAAGTACGCAGCTCTGCATTAAACCAAGGAGCAAGCTTTCTATTTTTAACGGTTTTCATTTTCAAAGGAGCTGCGTTGTCTAAGGCAATACGCAGAGAACTAGCAACCCCATCAACAAAATCATCAACCTGTGAAGGGGAATAAGCTATGCTTTTGCACTCTGCAGCACTGCTCAGCGACACAGAGGAGAGAGAAAGTGAAGCAGATTCTTTAAAATTTATAACTGCACTATCTGATAAAGATCTACTAAAATTGAACCTTCTTTTGGGGGAGGAGAACTCTGTTAAAGTAATCCTGAAGGTTATTAGAAAGTGGTCAGAGAGGACAGGGTTGTGAGGAAATACTGTTATTTCTTCACATTCTATGCCGTATGTCAGCACAAGATCCAAAGTATGAAGATGAGAATGTGTGGGACTATTCACATTTTGAACAAAGCCAATAGTGTCTAAGATAGCATTAAAGGCTGCTCTTAAGCTATCGCCTTCAATGTCAGCATGGATGTTAAAATCTCCCACTATGATGACCCTGTCAGTATTTAATACCAAATCAGAAAGGAACTCTGAAAACTCATCTAAAAATTCAGAGTAAGGACCTGGTGGACGATACAAAGTTACAAAAAGAAGAGGTTTTCTTGGCTTGAAATTTGGATCAGGGAAATTAAGGGTTAAATGTTCAAAAGAGTTGTAGGTATTAACTGTTTTGGGAGTAATCAGTAAGTCAGACTGGAAGATTGTTGCTACTCCTCCTCCACGCCCAGAACTTCTGGGGATGTGAAAATTTAAATAGCTTGAAGGAGTTGCCTCATTTATGCTCACATAATCCTCTTGCTGCAGCCAGGTTTCTGTAAGGCAAAACAAGTCAATGTGATTATCACAAATCAAGTCATTAACTAGTAGACTTTTAGGGGAAAGTGATCTTATGTTAAACAGACCGCATTTAATTGTTTTAACTTTTTCCCCAATTGGAGTTATTTTGATTTTAATTAGATTATCATGATTTACTCCTTTGGGATTCTTTGCTAATTTATTAGATTTTGGTCGTGGACAAGACACTGTCTGGATGGAGTAAAGAGTGGGTAACAGTAGAGAAGCTGCAGAGATGTGTGTTAAACTACAACTCTGCTTCCTGGTCTGCACCCTGGGTGGTCAGGGTTTTGGAGGACTAATAAATGTGGCCAGATTCCTAGAAAGAAGAGCTGCACCATCCAAAGTGGGATGGATGCCGTCTCTCCGAATCAGACCAGGCTTTCCCCTAAAGGATTGCCAATTATTTATGTAGCCCACATTGTTTTCAGGACACCACCTAGACAACCAGCGATTGAATGACGACATGCGGATAAACATGTCATCACTGGTCAGATCAGGGAGGGGACCAGAGAAAATTACGGAGTCCGACATTTTTTTGGCAAACTTACACACCGAAGCAACACTAATTTTAGTGACCTCCGATCGGCGTAACCGGGTGTCATTACCACCAGCGTGAATAACAATCTTACTGTATTTAACCTTATCCTTAGCCAGTAGTTTCAGGTAGGATTTAATGTCGCCCGTTCTGGCCCCCGGCAAACATTTGACTATGGTCCCTGGTGTCTCTAATGCCACGTTTCTGACTATGGAGCTGCCAATCACCAGAGTGGGCTTCTCAGTGGGTGTGTCACTGAGTGGGGAAAACCGGTTAGAAACGTGAACGGGTTGGTGGTGACCAGTGGGCAGAGATCCACGACTACGCTTTCTGCGTACAGTTACCCAATCGCCTGGCTGCTCAGGCACTTTTGGAGGACAGCTACATGGGGGGCCTACTTTAACTCCTGGATGTTCAACAGCCTGAAGCCTGGATTCTAACTCTGACACCCTCGCCTCCAAAGCTACAAAAATACTACACTTATTACACATCCCATTATCACTAAAGGAGGCAGAGGAATAACTGAACATCTGACACAGAGAGCAGGAGAGAGGAGAGGAAGAAGGAAGAGTTGGAAAAGAGTCAAGGGAGGGAGAGAGAGAAGCAATAGCAATGCTAAGCTAGCGCTAGCCTAGGCTAGCTACTCCTTGCTATCAGAAATAAAACCGTGTGAAACTGACAAGTGCTCAGTAGAAAAGTACAGCAGAAGGTGCTATGTTTTAAAGTAGTCAGTTAGAGTTACTTAGATACAGAGATATCACAGAGAAAATAGCTTAACTTCAGATGGAGTTCCTCTTGACAGCTGCAACAGCTGCACACTCAGTTAATCTAAACAGGAAGTGAACCTTCAGGCTCTTCCTCTTGGTTTGCCTTTTTCCCACCTAATAACCGTGCAAACTATGTAGGGGCAGTGCTAGCCATGCTAACTCTGTAGGGGCTGTGCTAGCCATGCTAACTCTGTAGGGGCAGTGCTAGCCATGCTAACTATGTAGGGGCAGTGCTAGCCATGCTAACTATGTAGGGGCAGTGATAGCCGTGCAAACTATGTAGGGGCAGTGCAGTTCTACTGTAAGGTAACCTGGTCATGGTCAATGATAGGCGTACCTGATGTGAAACAACCAGACCATGCATATTTCTTTTGATTAATAGATTATTAGGCTATGTATGCTTCCAAAAAATTGTGAGAAGGAGGATTTTCAATTGTACTCTGGATTTAACAGGAAGCCAATGAAGAGAAGCCAGGATTTCCTGGCAAGAGTCAATCTTGGAAAGAAGTTTGTTCCTTGGCTGAAAGAAGAAGCTGATTGTAAAACTGATTCTCTTTTCTCAATTTTATTATTAGACTGATAAGTTAACACTTTGTTCCAAGTATACAGTCACAGGTCTTTGTTATTATTTTCCATGTTTATTAGAAGAAAAACACGGGCAGTTACAGGTCTAGCGCCCCTAGTGGTCAAAAGTTACCCAGTTTAAGCTTAAAATGATAAAACATGTAAACCAGTTTAGAGTAAGCAATGCCTTACAGACCTGATGTAAAAATGTAAAACCGAGAGACATATGTACAAAAAAGTAAAGAAAAAAAATTCTATTAAACAATTTCTGTAAGCAAAACAAAAAACCAGTACATATCCCAACAGCTTTTCCCACCGATTAGAATATAAATAGAAAACATGAACACCAAAGGCCAGTTATTGAAACCTTAAAAATGTGGTTTATGTTATTAAACCAGGACAGGACTGGCATAGAAAACAAGCAGTGACTTTATTCTAGATAGAAAACAAGCAGTGACTTTATTCTACATAGAAAACAAGCAGTGACTTTATTCTACTTTCAATATTTCCTCCACTTCTTCTACACTACAAACATGGAAATAAGAGCATTATAAGAGCATTTTTTTTAAGTGGAAGGGGTAAGTGAGACACTTTGCCAGAAGAAAGAAACAACAGAATTCAAGTGCGTATTATCAAACATTCTTATTTAAAGAGACAAAATACTCATTCATTTTGCAAATCATCTTATTTAACTGCTCAAATTAAAGATAATTACACATTTATTTCTAGATTGTTTTTGCAGTTTTTCGCTGCTTGAATCCAGAAACATTTTCACAATGCAGAATAAAAACAAGCAGGTTGTTCTTTATTTTCATTATTACCAGTCAGTCCTGCATCGCTTTGGTGTCATTTTCAGTCAAGGCATTTCAAAAAGAACACAAACCCCTGGATGAGGGTGAATATGACCTCTGACCTACATGCCCTTCATTGGACTAAATCTTAGAAAATGATAGAATCAGGTCATTATAGATAGAGAACGTTAAATAAGGAACTATCAACTGAAATAAATCTCATTAAACTATTTTGATCGAGCTTTTAAAACCAAGATAATTTCTGATCTTTGCCCCTTCATGAATTTCAGACAAGCTTTCCAATAAGATAGCAAAGCTATTGTGAAACCTCCTGGAATGATGACCCTGCACTGCTGAGAGCGATGGCCGTCAGAGAGAAGAAGGGAAGAACGTTCAGCTTGGATGGATCTGCTCCGTAGAAACCCAGAGCCGCCTGCACGGCACCAACAGCAGCCTTTTCCCTCTCAGGTTAGAGCCTAGGCTCTTCATCTTAAAATCCCCGTCCTGTCCCGTCTGTAGAAATGGGACGTCCTCTCCTTTGCTTTGAGTCTTACAAGGAGCACCTTCCTGTGCCTGCATTTAAAAAACATTTAGAGGGATGAGCCCTTTGATCTTTGGGATCTGCTCTGTCTTTATAAACGCTGTGAGCAGATCAGTGCGTTTTGGAGGAGAACAGGTTTAACAGAGACCTACAGAGGAACATTTACCTGTCTATGCAGAAGCTCCTGCAGTCTGAGTCCGTCTGCAGCCTGCATGCACAGCGCCTCGCCACGGCCCCATTCCTGCTCCTCTGGGCAGAGCGCTTCAGGCGCAGGGAGCCTGAGTCACTGGACATCCCATAGGGTACAGTATGCCTGCCAACATCAGCACATGGTTACCATGTTGGTCTGGGCCTTTAGGTTCTCCAGATGAACAGCAGTTCTGGCTTTTCTAAGGTTCAAATGATGACATCACATTCTTTTTCAGCAGAAGTTGTGTGAATAAATCAGAAATCCAAATATACAGAAATCTGAGCAAAAATAATTTCCTCTGAAACTGATCCGAGGTTGAATGAGTTAACCGTGCTGAGCTCGGTTCTGCTTTCAGAGATCTTAAATGATTGTCCACTCCTTAAAATGGGGCCAAAGACACATGCTAAAAGGCCATTTCACTTGAAGAGTTTCTCAGAAAGAAAACTTAATTTTTTGAAATGAAGGATTAATCTACCTTCCTAGAAGCATTTTCTACTTTGCTAACCGTTAGCTTCAGTTTAGGATTTGGCCTTCATGGCTTCTAACCATGCTGTACCTTTTAGCACCATCTCCCAGGAAGTGGGATGGTGCTAAAGGAGGTTATAAACCTTTCATGGATTTTTTTCAGCTGAACGTTGTGATGAGGCATGTGTTCAATGTCATGACCAAAGGCTGCCATCGGTCTAATGCAGAAGAAGACCTAGAGAACCACAGTCTTTGTGTTGGGATATGGAGGTCTGTCCATTTTTCTCCACCAGAGGGCGTTCTAGGTCTCCTGGAGCTGGGGCTGATTGCACCACCTGTTGCTCGTTTGCTCATCAGGAGACCAGTATATAAGGAGGCAGAGGACATCACTCCAGTGCCAGAGTGTTTGCCAGTTATGGTTAGCAAGCCTGAGCCAACCTGCCTGTCTGAATCTCTGACTCCCAGAAAACCGGAACCTGATCCGTTTTTGTCTTCTCTGCTTCCCAGGTTGAACCTGCCTGAAACTAGAAACCCAGAAGAGTTTCTCTGTTGGAAATCTGTCTGTCTGATCTCTGAAGAACCCTGGAGAATCAAACCTGTCAAAGACCTGCCTGCCTGCTCTCTGAAGAATCTGAAAGGGAAACTCAAATCTGTGATCTGCCAGCTCTCAAACCAAGCTCTGCCTCCGCCAAGCCCTCAGCCTGCCGACAGCCTCTGGACCCTCCTGGTTTCCCCCCTCTGCCACTCTGCTCAAACTCCGGAACAGATACAGACCTGCACTCTCACATCCTGCAAATTACCTGGACATTTGCTAACCCCTCTGTCCCCTTCTGCAGTGAACCCAGTCGTGACCAGTCCTGGATTTGATTACCCCTTGGATCAGTTTATTATCTTTCTGTGTTTATTCAATAAACCTTTGAACTTGTTTCCTTTGTCCGTGTGTTCTGCATGTGGGTTAGGAACCTTAAACCAAACATGACACTTTGATACACTTTGATCTGCCATCGCATTATTTTTGATGGCAGATTTTTAGCAGAACTTCATAAACCTTTTTTTAAAGCGTTAGTCCTCTAAATTTATCACTCCGGCACTTCAAGATGCATTTCTGCAAACTTAGCCACTTTGTTGTTGTATTCAGTCCCTTTTCAGACTCTTACAGTACAGAAAATGAGCTCAGCTTCTACTGATGAGCCTGGATTAGAAAGCTTGGGTCCGTTTCACAAAGCAGGTGTAAAAAATTCAGATTCAAATCCGCAATTCAGGAACTTTGAGTTCTCAGTTTCACAACGGCTGCTGTGAATTAGTTCAACCAACTCCAAGTAGGTCAAGTAAACGGCTTGCCATAGCCAGTTGTTACCAAGATAATGCTAGAGATTTATTTCTTGAAATGTGGCGGATTATGTAGCTATTTAGGTGAAATCCCATGGCAGCAGGTGAAGATGAAGAATAAAAAGTTTTTCTAATAGTTTGAACCTGTTCATCATCTAATGGGCTCTCGGTTTGATTCTGTCTCTGTTTACACAGTAAATACGAAGTATCTGTTTGGAGCCACTTCAGATGTTATGTTATGTCACAATAATATGTGTGTTATTATCCCAGTAAATGGTTGTTATTAGCAGCTATCAGTCCCATAGAATGCAGATTGTGCCAGTAGGCTCATTAGGTTCTTATCATCGAGTGAATCCTAATCTGAAAATGCAACAATGTAATCTGAAAATAATTTTAGTAGTTCTTCACTTACTGTAAAGATAAATGAAAATAAAGCGATTCTATCTTCTGCAGGAGAGTAGATCAGTGTCACTGATAACAGGTGAGAAAGAGGAAAAAAGCGGTCTCTGTTCTGAAACATGTCTGCAGAAGATAGGAGGGACTTCATGGACAAGAAGCTGTTCCTGAGCTGATGTTAGACATGTGCAGAGGGCCTGAATAAAAAAAAAAAAAACACCAGGGGATCTAAGGAGAGATTCTGAAGATGCAGCAGCATCTGGGTTCTGGAGGAACCGCAACCTCTGTTTGGATCTGAGGCTTTAACCGACAAGTAACGGATGACCAGATGCTGTCCCTCGTTCACTCTCACCGTCACTCATCCAGAAGGACTGAAAAGAAGATCTTCTTCCAAAGAACTAAAGTGAGCTCAGAGTGGACCTCAGGTATTCAGCCGGTCTGCAGACTGAGGGGTTTTAAAAGGACACCAAACAGGTTAGGAACTGAGAACGGGGAGCAGCAGTCAGAGTGGAAGCAAAGATCCTTCATCTAAGCTCTGCAAAAACTGGATCTGATTTCAGGCACCTGCTTTAAATTCAACTTTGGCATTGAACTTGTTGGGATCCTCAGGCTTGCCCACCAGAGGGCGCCGAGGATCCTCTTCTGTTTTATGTTGTTTTGTTTTGTTTTGTTCTGTTAGGACTGGGGTTACTGTTGGGATCTGGAGAGTTACCATCTGTCTCCAGCAGAGAGCGCTGTGGGTCTCCTGGGCTGGAGCCCTCCAGCACACCTGACGCTCATCAGCCCATCAGGAGACCTTCCTATTTATCCAGTGGCCAGACCTTCCTTCAACGCCACAGTGTTGACCAAGTTTAGTTAGCGAACCTGAGCCTCTGTCATTTTAGAGAATCTTAGTTGGCTCAAGAGAGAAACTAGATTCTAACCTGCCTTTGTTTTCTTTGCTCACAGGAAACCTAGAAGCTCTGGATGAGCTCTGCCTGGAAACCTGCCAGCCAGCCCAAGGAAGCCAAACCAGAAGATATCAGTCTGGGTTCCTCCTACAGCTCTCAAGGAAGAGCTTGGAAACCGAGTCAAGGTCAGAAACTCACAAGTCAGAAGCTAGACGCTGCTGCTGCTGAACTCCCTGCTGAAACCATAGTCTCTGGACCCAACCGGTTCCCACCCTCTCAAAGGATCTGCCAGAACCTCTCCAAGGTACAGACTAAATTAACACACCCGATAAGCCATCAAACTGCCTGGCTAATCAAACTATCCATCTCTGCAGATATCAGTGAATCCAGTCCCGGACCTGTACCAGAACCTGTTTATATTTCTCTGTGTGTACCTTTAATAAACTGTTGAACTTTTACCCCTGACTCCGTGGTGTGTTCTGCATGTGGGTTTAATTCCTAAAACCAACCATGACAGAACTGGTCCATTCTGTGTGAAGAACAAAGACAGAGTTCAGAACCTTCAGGATGAAGACTTTTAAGTTCACATCAACACAGAGCTGAGGGACGAAGCTCGGTCCATTTCCATTCCTATACTATTAATCATGAAACATGAGGAGGAAAAGACAGAACCAGACAGACGCTCTGCCTCCAGTTTGACCCAAAGATCGGATGGTTTTGGTCTTTTCTCCTAATATACATGATCAACAATGCAGGAGGATAGAAAATAATCATCTAGATATTGCTGTTCATAAGAATCAGCAGTTTAAAGATCTAAAAATGATTCAGATCATTTTTAGATTTGATTATTTTTAGACATGAAGACGTCTTCCATCTGATGTTGGATTTCTAACTGGGACTCTACAGAATAAACTGTTCTTAGATACTGAGCCCATTCCTCCCAGTCTGACCAGTTCTCATTGCTTTGAATCTGCTCGCCACATGGAGCTTTTTAAGAGCGACTCTTACTCCGGTGTGTTGATCCAGATGATGTCCAGGTGACAGTAGTACACACACTCTTTGTCTCTGTAGGTGTAACACGTGCACCTCCTGGGACGCCTCCTGCCTTCCTCAGCAGGGGTGAAGGTGACTGGGTCAGCACCACTACTGCTCTGGCTGACCTCCCCCATGGAGCCCTCCTTCAGGCCGATGGACAGGAAATCCTCAGCATCATCAGAGCGTGTCAGAGAGGCTGTAATAATCAAAGCAGGACAGAGTGTGACTGAGCAGCAGGAACGCCAGGATGGGATCAGCTGAAAGGTTGGAATATTTCCACCTTCACTGACACTGAGGCAGCATTCAGAGCTGCAATCTGATTGGCTGACAGACCAATTTCAAAATGTTAACAAGAACAAAAATAAGTGGAATAAAATTCCTGTTGTCAGGGGGGGGGGTTTACCATTAGGCAAGACTAGGCATAAACTCTGTTTCCATGTATGGTTAATACAACTATTCCTTATTTGTGCACATTGATTATATCTTTGATAAAAATCCTTTTGCTAAAATGCCATCAGAACGCTGATAATATTAAGTGTGTCTCAGCCCCCCCCTTCAGTGTCCACCATATTGGATCAGTCCATTTGCTGCACATGTTCAGAAAGGTCCAAACAGACAGCAGCAAACCATTTGAAAACAAACCATGCAAAGAGCAGTGTTGCCAACTTAGCGCTTTAGTCGCTATATTTAGCCACTTTTCAGACCCCTCTAGCACTTTGATTTCTAAAAAGCTCCTAGCGCCAAATCTAGAGACTTTTTTTCTGCTACTGGAGACTTTGGAGACAACATCTAAAAGCAGCGAACTCTGCTCTCCAGAGCGAGTAGATTGGTAACCACGCCTCCTGCTCTCCTCTATCTTGTCTGCTGTCATGATTCATGCAGCTATTATTTCATCCAAATGAAAAATGGAGAACAGATAAGCAGATCATGGCTTGTCTACAGTGAAAAGAAGGACTGGGTTATTTACTTTGGCCTTTTTGGAAACACAGGAAGGAGCAATCAGCTAAGTGAGCTTAGTGCTTGGAAAAAATCTTTCATTCCTTTAGAGACAGCATGAAAAGTCAGCTGAGTACAAAACATAGAGAGGAAAACAAGAAGAAAAGGGACAAGAAGACAGGGACACAACCTAGAACAGATAATGGATGTCTATTCTATTAACATTTCTCTATCTGGAGAATGGGTCTGTTTGATGTCTTCTCCATTCAGAGGGCCCCCTGTCTGTCTTTGCATAGGACCCCACATTTCCTAAAACTGCCCCTGGTTATTGGATCCAGTCATAAATCGGGTTCTAGAAAAACAGTCCAACAGACTGGATCAGAACCAAGGTTCTGTTTGGTCCACAATTATCCAGCTCTACAGTACAGTCAGCGTGTGAGATTTACTGCCTGTTACAGACTCATTAGAAATGACATCTAATTGATTTTTTTATTCCATCAATAACAACAATAATATTAATATTAACAAAAACACTATTAATAAAAAACGAATAATTATATTGACACTAATAACACTGGAAATGACACTAATAATAATCTTCATAATAATAATAGTCTTACCATGGGTTAAAGATGCTGTCACCACTATACAGAACAGGGATCCCATATTAAATAATGATGCCATCAAACATAGAATGGTAGAAATAAAAAAATAATAAATAAATTTTTGTAAATAAGTGAACACAGCAGTCAGATGACTCCCCCCCCCCCACGCAGACTGAAGGCGTCTCCTTTTCTCCCGGGAAAAACACGTCCACCCGCCTTTGAGGCTCCGCTCTGTTTGTCTTCAGTCTCCAGACTCCAGTTCATTACCTGTTGTGACAGTTTATGGTGCTATCACTGATGCTTCCTGTTGAGATTTTCAAAATAAGACTTAGTTAAATAATAAGTAGTAGAAAAGCTTTTAAAATTTCTAATCCATCCAACAGAAAAAGCCCTTAAGGATTGTGAAACTGTGGCTTCGAACTTTACACAGACCCGGATCCCTCTTTATCAAAAACAAAGATTTACACCACAGAATGAGTTGTTTGATAAAAAAAACAAAAAAAAACTCAATCAAACAAAATAAACAACTTTATTTTCCAAAAAGCTTGTGACATTGTGTCATTCTATTGCTGTGCCTCTGATTGATTGTGTTTCAATTTCAATTCAGTTTATTTATATAGCGCCAATTCACATCACATGTCATCTGAAGGCACTTTCCAGTTCATCAGATCATCCAGTCAGATTGATTCAAAGTTTTCTATCTACGGAAAACCAACTGATTGCATCGACTCATTGACTCTTCAGCAATCCCTCACACTAAGCATGCTTGTAGCGACAGTGGAGAGGAAAAACTCCCTTTGAACAGGAAGAAACCTCCAGCAGAACCAGGCTCAGTGTGAGCGGCCATCTGCTGAGGCCCACTGGGGTTCAAGGAGACAGAAGCAGACATAGAAAAAGAAGCATAGATACAAAAGGCAACTGTCAACCAGCTCCAGAGGCGGCCCCGTCCAGGAAACACACAGCCAGGCAGACGAGCTCCGAGCCAGCTCCCATGTCAGAGGATGAAGAGAACACATCCAGTTAGTCACAGTCAGAGAAACAGGACTACACTGGAAAACAGGCCAAGCTCCAACATCTAGAAACAAAGGTGTTGATGGCAGCAGCACAGCTGATATTTCTCTCCAGGATGGAGTCACAGCCAAACAGGAACAGACCAGATGAAGCTACTATGAGGAAAAGCAGAGAGAGCAGAAGGTTAGAGATTGAACTAACAGATTCTGCAGAGTGGGAGAATAGAGAGAGAATGAAGCAGAATGATGAAAAAGGGGTCCCTATGTCCTCCAGCAGTCTAAGCCTATAGCAGCAGAACTATAGAGATAGCTCAGGATAACCTGAGCCACTCTAACTAGAAGCGTTATCAAAAAGGAAAGTTTTAAGCCTAGCCTTAAAAGTAGACAGGGTGTCTGCCTCACGGACTAAAACTGGTAGTTGGTTCCACAGGAGAGGAGCCTGAGAACTAAAAGATCTGCCTCCCATTCTACTTTTAGAAATTCTAGGAACCACTAGTAAACCTGCAGATTGAGAGCGAAGTGCTCTGTTAGGAACATAAGGAACAATCAGATCTCTGATATAAGATGGAGCTTGGCCATTTAAGGCTTTATATGTGAGAAGGAGGATTTTAAATTCTATTCTGGATTTAACAGGAAGCCAATGAAGAGAAGCCAGGATAGGCGAGATATGATCTCTGTTTTTCATTTTCATCAGAACTCTGGCTGCAGCATTTTGGATCAGCTGAAGGCTTTTAACTACAGTTTGTGGACTTCCTGATAGTAAAGAATTACAATAGTCCAGCCTTGAAGTAACAAATGCATGGACTAGTTTCTCAGCATCACCCCTGGACAGGAGATTTCTGAAACTCCAGTGAGGACCTTCCTTATTTGGCACTGAACAACAAGCAGTTGTTCTCTGTGATGTTGGGATTCAGGTTCTGTGTTTTTAGAAGCGCTGAACATGTTAGAACAATGTTATCTTCCGGGTTGTTCTGAATTTTCCCCCCTGGTGTTTCTCTGTGTAAACCTTCCCATCTATTGCATGCAGGATACATGCATTCACCTCTGAATGATATCAGTCATTAATAAAGAAAACACAGTGAGGAAAATAAGTTGGCTATTAGAACACCCTGTTATTTTGCCCTTAGAGGTCATGGAGAGTCTGAAATCGTGGTCCATGCCCACTGTGACAGACACAATAATAGAAGAAAAATAATCCAATACTCACAACATATGATCTCTTATTTATTTGTGTGATTCAGCCTTTGTCTCCAGAGGTCAAAGGTTTCCTGTAGTTTTTCAGCAGGTTTGCTCACACTGCAGGAGGGAATTTGGCCCACTCCTCCACACAGATCTTTTCTAGATCAGTCAGCTTTCTGGGCTGTCGCTGAGTTTGAGCTCCCTCTAAAGATTCTCTATTGGGTTTAGGTCTGGAGACCGGCTAGGCCACGCCAGAACCTAGATCTTCTTCTTCCAGAGCCGCTCCTTGGTTATACCCTGGCTGTATGCTTTGGGTCATTGTGATGCTGAAAGACCCAGCCTCCACCCATCTTCAATTCTCTAATCTAGGAAAGGAGGTTGTTCCCTAAAGTCTCCCAATACATGGCCCCGGTCATCCTCTCCTTCATACGGTGCAGTCAAGTGATTTCCAGGAGTTTATTTCTGCAGAAGAGAGTAAATCACAAATTTATCCCTGGTCACCTTTCCATGCAGATTAAATTCACAAAAACTTGATGGATCAAAAATATTGAAAATGTGATGCAGTTTAATCTCTGTTATACTACCACCTCCATGCCTCACAGTAGGGAAGGTGTTCTTGGGATGGTTCTCATCATTCTTCTTCCTCTAAACATGGTTAGTGTTAAAGAACAATAAAAAAAAGTTGGAATGAAAACCCTGATCAACAATGAATAAACTTTTTTTATTTAGACAGGATCAGACTGTAGAGATAATAATTAAGAATTTAATGCATAATGACAGTGATGAACGGGCTCCAAAAGGTCAAAATGAAAACAGAACATGGGAGGAGCTAATGCTCCAGAACCCAGCGCCTCTAGATCATGACTGGGTCATTTTTCATCCACTGATGCATCTGTAGCTTGTTTTTGTAAGATAGAATAGATTAACATTTTCAGTCATAAATAAAATAATTAGCTTTGGTAAAATGTTAGTCAGTATCCAATTATCGAACAGACTCTTCCTCATGCACATGTTTAGCATTCAATGCTCAAATAGGGCCCCAATTTTTAGGACTCCAGTCTGTGTGGTTTGTGTGTTTGTCTTCCTTCCTCCACCAGGAGGCGTCTGATCCTGGTTCGCCTCCTCACACACCTGTTGATGGTTTCCTCGTTAACTGAATGTTCTTAAGCTGCTGACTGCCACTACCTCGACGCCAGAGTGTTTGCCAGTGTTGGGTACTCTAGCCAAGCTGAGTTTTGCTGAGTCAAACTGAGTTTTTGTCTACCTGAGTTTTAACCTCGCTGTTTTGTCTTTGCCTCTCGGCAGGAAGTCATCCTTCAACTGGATGTTTGGGACCTTCTCTCCCCTGGAAGGATCTTCTGAGAATCAAGCTGAGCTGAGAATTCAAGGGTGTGATTCTGATCAACCCATTTCCCCAAGGAATGTCTGGGACGTCTCTCTGAGCGGGGGATTCATCTCCACAACAACCCATTATGGTACTGCAGGAAATCTAAGTGGCAGTCAGCTTCTCTGTTCACCTACAGAAAACCACACTCTGGGTAAACCCTGTCAGCCCTCCATCGAATGAGACAAATACTGAAACACCCCAAACTGACTGGAGTAAATAAGAGTCAACCATTTTCTGGATACATGAGTCTGCAATCTATTTCTCCTCTTCAAGTTCAGGAATCAAATTTCCCACTGAGCCTGAACTAACCGCAGTGTCTTCCCCTCACTTTTCAGTTCCGGTTGATTTTTTTTTTTTAATAAACTTTATTGAACAAATGTACAAAACAAACAGCACATCAGAGGGGGAGATATCAAGACTTGCACAAGAGTTACACAATAATTAAACTAGACAAGAGAAGAAAAAAAACATTAAAAGGAAAAATTATTTGTAACAGTCAATAAAGTCAATAAAATACAAATGACAAGTTTTAAATAATAATAAAAAAATGAAATAAATAAATAAAAAAAAAAAAAAAAAAAAAAGTTATTAAATATCAATAAGAGGTTTCAGGGAAGTATTTTCTATAGTTATCAAGAAACATGTTGTTCTTTTTATTTTTAATCAGTTTGAGAGATGCAATCAGAGAGTTCAACTCTAAGAGAAAGTGAGTGATGTTAGGAATCGAGTTTGCACATTTTTGTTTATGAATGAACAATTTTGCATATATAATTATAAAATTAAGCATATGTTCAAAGTCACAATGTTCAGAGTTATTGTAATAGCTGATAACATCTTTGAGAGTTAGTTTGCATACAATTTTAGTTGAATGGAAAAGAAAAGATTTAATGTCACTCCAAAATTTTCAATAGTCCTCACAACTAAAAAATAAATTCAGTTCCGGTTGAGCAGTGTTCAGAGCTGCACTGGATTCATCCCAATCTTCTCAATAAACCTGTTAAACTTTCTCCTAGTCTCTCTGTATTGGTTTTCTGCATGTGGGTCCGAGCTCTTGATAAAATCATGACACCAATATATCCCACACTGAGTGCTTGTTCCCAATGGCGCAACAACACAACTATAGGCCTATAAGCAACATTATCTGGGTGGGCCCCATATGAAGTACAACACGTGATAAAGGTTCAGGATACGGCAACAGTTCCATAAATCGGCCAAGAAGATACAATTATGCAATTCTCTGTAGTATATGATCACACATGTAAGAATGGAACCATTGGTGACTGCGCAACACCACATGTTACAGATATCCCAAGTTCCAAAAAGTCATTTCAGGGGAGGTGCTTTTTAAACATACCCGCCAAAAAATCCAATTTCTAAGATTGAACTAAAAATGGAGAAATAGCACATCTGCAGAGAGACTTCCTAGTCTACAATTGCATAGGGGGCCATCAGGTGTCAGTGATGGGCCCCTGAAGAAGTCGCTGGCCCCTAAGCAACTGCAGTCTCTGCTTACAGATATTTACGCCATTGCTTGTTCCTTCTCTGAGCCGGTGGTTTGATTTCCACGGTCTCACGGCTTCCCTGCTCTGTGCGCTCATGTCAACTTTTGTCCCTTTAAAGGCGCTACCCACTGGACAAAGCAACCTGCCATTGGCTACTTCCAGAGGGGTCCAAAGTATTAATGTTTATTACTCCAGTAGAATTAAAAATCCTATTTACTTCTTATACTTCTTAAAGTATAAAAGTAAAATTAATGCAGGAAAAATGTTCAGGCCAGCAGCTTGACTATTAAAGGAACATTTTTCCACAATTCTGTATGACAACTTCTTTAAACTTCAAAGATCCAACCCAGAACCTTCTTGCTGCAAGGCGGCAGTGATATCCACTGTAGCACTGAGCAGCCACTTATAAAAAAAAATGAAAAGAAATAGAAAAGTCTCCACCCTTTTAAAACAGACACACATTTATTTCTGAGTCTACGAGATCTGAAACTAGGAGGCCTGCATCTAGGAGACCTGGATGAAGAGACCTGGATCTAGAAGGCCCGGATCTAGGAGGCCTGAAGGTAGGAGACCTGAATCTAGGAGACCTGGATCCAGGAGGCCTGGATCTAGGAGCTGTCACAGTCTCCATTAAGTTACATCCCAAAGCAAACAGAAACACTATAGTCAAAGAAATGGATGATTTGCTGAGCCTGAAATTCTTTAGTCCACCATCTTGGATGAATCTACTTGCAGAGATAGTCACCTAACAGGAAGCCCATGTTAATTCCCCGCATGCTTCCCTCTGCCAAACATCATAATGAGCTCTGTTAACATTTCTAATAAAACAGGTCGTAACAGACGTACCGATGATGGAGCACATTCCTGTCTTCATTCCCACTGCAAAACGTTTAATGGCAGCTAACAGGCTGAGGACTGACAGGCATGAGTAAAGCTATGATCCAGAGAAATGTTTCACTCCCACACCCTTCCTGTTGTTTGTGGTTTCATTTGACTCACTTTCTTCTTCACTGGCCAGCAGCAAAGATGAACTTCCCAGGATTTTGGCACCGTGTGAAGATGAGTCACCCTAGCAGGTGTTGTCTGGGACAGGAATAGGACTGAAGGATGAGAAGGTGTCAGAGCTGGAAGGTAGAGACAGACTGATTTAGTAGGTTCTGGGCATGTGAGGCAGAGCATGTTAACCAAAGCTAAGTCAGCAAAGAGGATCCGTCGTTCATGTCGACACACGAATCCAAAACATCCTTATTTTCACCCGGATTCTCTGATCTATCTACGGTCCTGCAGGGAGAGCTTTCCTTACGAAGCTGCAGTGGATGATAAAGTTTGCCGGGTGGCTGTTCGGGATGGTGATACTGTAAACGTAAAAGGTTTAAATAAACCTTCGATAATAGATCAGAATTATCCTTCACTGACAGAACCCAAACCTTTTAAATAACATCTGCTGTTAATGGAGGCAATATAAGAGCTGAACTCATTGAACAGCTGGTAGAGTCTGAAGCAGCGGCAGCTGGCCAATAGAGGGCGCCACCCACCCAATGACCTTGATTAAGACATACAAAAAACAAATAAACAATAAATTACAAAATTAAGATATCATTAATTCTCCTCCAGTCAGCCTCATTATCTGCAGTATTTTGTGTCTCTTGAATAAAAATAACATCTAACTTTTCTAGAGAGCACAGCTTGAACAGAGAGGCCCTTTCCCCCCCATCCCTTGCTCCATTTATGTTCAAGCTGCCTATAAGTATATGTACCATAACATAGAAAAAAGTAGTGAAACAGAAACAAAAAAAGGAACCAAAATAAAAAAAAAGAAAGATTCTGGATTCTAGATCTTATTTAATACGATGAGTTTCCTGGTCAGTGAAAACTTTCTCTCCCAGGACTCCTGGAGTTCTCAGCAGAAACCTCACTAAATCCAGGAAGAGCTGCAAATCAGGAAACACTTTTTACTTTTACATTCCGGGTTAATGCCCTCAGTGTGTGACTGCTCTCTGACTACTGAACCAGAAAAAGCAGCATCAGAACCAACAGCAGCAAAGTCTCTGGTATCCAAACTAGCAGCTTCAGGGCCATCAGAAACTGACCCAGCAGAAAATGAAGCATCAGCGCCTGAAATATCAGTTCCTGGATCATCAGGACCTGGAAGAGCATTAGCAAAACCAGCCTGTTGTGAACTCTGTGTGTGTTACAGTGATAATTATAAAATTATTGTGTGGACATATGAAACATTGAAAGAAAGAAGATGCTACATTTCTATCCTGTGATTCAATCAGAAGGGTCATAAACTTTTATGACCTCCATCCAGTAGGTCAGGAGGCAGAGTCACACGGTTGTGCGACTTCCATCCAGCCAGATGGTCATTTCACATCTTATGACCTGCATCCTGGCAGATAATCATGACTGGGTCTTCTGTTTAAGGCCCGCCCTATGATGTTGTAAACTGTTAATAAAAGGCTTTGCTGTGAAGGGATCTGTGAGAAACGGTGCTGGTTTCTGAGCCAGCAGCTTTTCTTCTCTACTGCAGAGGTTGACGTTATAAATCCATGTCTGTGTTTGATCATTTCCTCTTAATCTTTTAAACTCACATTTCTCTGGATTAAAACCCAACAGTGTGTTTCCCTGTTGATGTGGTCTCACTTTTTTTAATCTCAGCATTTAGTTTTTGTGGACAGGAATGGACCATCTGTCCCTCCATTTCACAGCTAAAACATTTAGTTTTTTCTCTAAATTTCATTATCAAATTTAGCCCCTCGGTTATTATTCAGAACCATAGAAACCTGCCTTCTAAAGGAAACAAAATGTTTCAGTTGTGGGGATTTAGATTAGCTTTTTTAGATTTAGCTGTCCGTGCCTCGCCAGTTCTCTTTGTGGTGTTTCATTACTGATGAACGGAGGAACTTGGGACAAAATCATCTTCTTGGCCGGACTAACACCACCTGAACAAAGGTGCTCTGAATGACCACACCTTGCTCAACAACCATGCTGACTTTTTCAACACCATCCAGAAAGATGACAACACCATTATTGATTCTGGAAGCTGATTTCACACTATCATAGCCAACAATTTCTCAGATTGCCAAACTGCAGTTTTCCACAGAGCAACTAAAACCGGGACAAAGATTTAACTTCCATGTCGGCGCCTGAGCTTCTCCAGCCCCGCATTTCCAACTCCTTGAGTCGGCATGACCCCGGTGAAAACCGGACGTCACCGCTCAGCAAACTGGTCACCACGAATCACACAAACAGTAAAACCAACAATGAACAAACAAAACAAACAAACAAACAAACAAGTAGCAGACATGGGCAATGTGGAGTCAACAAGTCATCTCCATGTCATGTATTTAATCTACCCGGCCAATTAACCAGGTGAGTCCAATCTGCACAGGTTAATTCACGGTGAAGATTGGACTCACCTGCTTCAGTGGCTGGGTAGAACAAATACATGACATGGAGATGACTTGTTGACTCCACATTGCCCATGTCTGACAAGTAGTAAAGATAGAAAAAGGCAATCACTCTCACACATGCACCCACTCTGACAATCCTCCACTCCCAGCAATCACTCAGGGAGACAGAGAGAGAGTGCATAGAGAGAGAGAGATGGTGCAAGAAAAATTTAATTAAGTGAAATCCCTTAAGGCAATTCAGTTTATTTCTTTAGCTACAATTAACATCATGTCAACCAGATCATGCAGTCAGATCGGTTCAAAGTTTTCTATTTAAGGAAAACCAGTTGATTGCATCGACTAATTGGCTACGTTCACACTGCAGTCTGAAGTGACCCAAATCCGATTTTTTGGCCCATATGCGACCTGGATCTGATCTTTTCATGGCAGTCTGGACAAAACAGGTCAGATTTTTTCTAATGCGAATCAGGCAACTTGGCTCTGTGGGGCTGAATCCAATACGAATCTGATCTTTTCAAATGCTACCTGTGTCTAAAATCTCTAAAAGAACCGAACTCAGCTTTCAAGTCTTATGATAAAGAGGCACTAAGAACAGCACGTGCCAACTTAAACCGTGCCAACAGCGTCCAGCAGTGAAAGCTGTTCCACACCAGGGGGAAAAGGCACTAAACCTGGACGTAGCTGAAGGGAGGAAAACTCTGAGGAGAGTCAACCCAAGGAAGGCCCCAGGGCCTGATAACATACCTGGGCAGGTGTATAAGGAGTGGTCAGATCAGCTGGCTGGACCAATCCATGGTGCCAGCATGCTTCCAGTCTGCCTCCATTATTCCAGTCCCAAAGAAGCCTCAGGTCGCCTCCCTCAATGATTAGCGGCCTGTCGCTCTGACTCCCATCATGATGAAGTGCTTCCAAAGGCTGGTTAAAGAACACATCGTCTCCAGTCTGCCGCCAACATTCCACCCGTTCCAGTTCGCCTACCGACGGAACCGCTCCACTGAGGACGCCATCTCTGCTGCTCTCCACCTGAGCCTGGCACACCTGGAGGAGAAGAACACCCACGATGGATGCTGTTCCTGGACTTCAGTTCAGCTTTCAGCACCATCATCCCACAGCATCTGATGGGCAAACTGGAACAGCTGGGCTTCAATACAACCCTCTGCTATTGGCTGCTAGACTTCCTCACCAACAGACCTCAGTCAGTCCGGGTCGGACAGAACGCCCTAGACACTGTAAGCTGTTAGGGTTCCAGTTTGTGGGGATTGTTCTTTGGTCTTTTTCAGTGTCTCTGTGCATCCACCAGATGGTGCCATTGTTCCTCTGTTGGCCTGGAGGGCCTCTCCACCATAGTATGCCTGTCCTCCCTCCAGCAAAGTATCTCCATATCTGTGCAAGCCTCCACAAACAGGAACTCTTCCCCCAAACCACAACAGTGAGTCCTAGTCAAGCTTTTTAATTCTGACATCGGCCAGTTTTCCCACCGACCTTGGACTCACCACTTTGATCTCTTCCTAGAGCTTCTGCTTCCTGTTCACCTGATTGTTGGAACCTCCCCAAGCTGGAAAATAGTTACTGTTTTTTCTAATAAACTGTTAAACCTTTCTTAATCTCTGTGAGTGCTTCTACATGTGGGGCAAACACATTAGACCCATTATGACATAAGCACAGGCTCCCCATCATCCCACAGCATCTGATGGGCAAACTGGAACAGCTGGGCTTCAATACACCCCTCTGCTATTGGCTGCTAGACTTCCTCACCAACAGACCTCAGTCAGTCAGGGTCGGACAGAACGCCTCTGATGTCATCAGTCTAAGCCCCTCCCCTCAGGGCTGCGTCCTGAGCCCCCTGCCGTTCACCCTGATGACACACGACTGCGTCCCCAGGTTCACCACCGATCACACGGTGAGGTTTGCAGACGACACCACGGTGGTGGGCCTCATCAGAGACGACGACGACCTGGACTACAGAGAGGAGGTGGAGCAGCTGGTGGAGCAGAGATAACAGCCTGATCCTGAAGGTGGAGAAGACCAAGGAGATCATGGTGGACTTCAGGAAGAAGCGGCCTAACCACGCTCCACTGCTCATCAACAGCTCAGCTGTAGAGGTGGTCAGCAGCACCACATTCATCACAGACACCCTCACCTGGACTGGAAACACCACCTCACTGGTAAAAAGGGCCCAGAAGCGCTTGGACTTCCTGCGGAGGATGAGGAGAGCCACCCCCCCCCATCCTCCCCACCTTCTCCAGAAGCACCATAGAGAGCGTTCTGAGCAGCTGTCTCACTGTGTGGTGTGGAGGCTGCAGCGCCTCAGCCTGGAAGAAGGTGAGAACAGCAGAGAGGATCATGGGGGCTCCTCTTCCCTCCATTAAAGACATTTCATCCCAGCGCTGCGTGTCCCGAGCCTGTGACATCATCAATGACCCCTCACCCCCCCACCATGGACTGTTCTCCCTGCTGCCCTCTGGGAAGAGGCTTCCCAGCATTCAATGCAGGACCAGCAGGTTCTGCAGCAGCTTCTTCCCCTCTTCCATTAGGCTGATGAATGTTGTTTAAAATGGGTTATTTTATTTATAAAAAAAAATTATAATGTTAAACTGTAAATACACAGTCATATATTTATATTACTATTTTTAATGTATTTTATTAATGTTTTTCAAGGCTGCATTAAAAAAATGAAATTGTCTAGAGCTGTTTTAAATGAAATTTCTTTTTGTTCACATTCGTGTTTACAAAATGACAAAATAAATCTGTCTAAGTCTAAGACTGCGCTCTGCTATTAACAAGGTGACAAAACATGTCTCCGCTTATTTTTATTCTTTTAATAAGATCTGAGGGCAGTGGAGGACAAAGGGGACATCTTAAAATGACTTTCCTTGAGATTTCAGACAAATAAAACAGTTATTCTGCTTGTAGAAAGTGACGGTAGTTGTTGACACAAAGTTAAAAGTAGTGTAGCTTAATATGGCTAACTGACCAAGCTAAAAGATGCTAACCTGTTAGCTATATTTACCTTATGTTGTGCATTACAGGCATCTCAAGGCGAAATGCTGAACACAGTGTATGATATAAACAAAAATATCAGGGAGATAACTGGATGATGGTGCTGAAAGCTGAACTGAAGTCCAGGAACAGCATCCATCGTGGGTGTTCTTCTCCTCCAGGTGTTCCAGGCTCCAGGGAGTTTTTCCTCTCCACTGTCGCTACAAGGAACGGGTGGAATGTTGGGGGAGACTGAAGACGATGTGTTATTTAATTCTTAATTTTTTTTTAACCCTTTAAAAGATGTGGTTTCTGATTGCTGGAAGTTCTTCCTGTTAAAACTGAGTTTTTCCTCTCCACTGTCTCCATGAATTCTCAGAGTGAGGGATTGCTGCAGAGTCAACAACACAATGCAGGCTAATACTGTATCATTTTGATCAAAACTATTTGTGCTTTACACGTGTGAGTTTGAAGTTGCAGAGAGAATTACATTATTATTTTTGTAACATTTTTTTTTTTACATTTTTTTACCTGTTCAAACTTTAATTAATTCAATTCAATTCAGTTTATTTCTATAGCGCCAAATTCACAACACATGTCATCTCAAGGCACTTTACAGTTCAACCAGATCATACAGTCAAATTGATACAAAGTTTTCTATCTAAGGAAAACCAGTTGATTGCATTGACTCAAATACAATCCCCCACACTAAGCATGCTTGTAGCGACAGTGGAGAGGAAAAACTCCCTTTTAACAGGAAGAAACCTCCAGCAGAACCAGGCTCAGTGTGAGCGGCTATCTGCCGAGGCCGACTGGGGTTCAAGGAGACAGAAGCAGAGATACAAAAAGCAGCTGTAAAAGGCGGCCCCGTCCAGGAAACACACAGCCAGGCAGACGAGCTCCAAGGCAGCTCCCATGCCAGAGGACGAAGAGAGCACATCCACTCAGTCACGGTCAGAGAAACAGGACCACACTGGAAAACCGGCCGATCTCCAACATCTATAAACAAGGGTGTTGATGGAAGCAGCACAGCTGATGTTTCTTTCCAGGATGACGTCACAGCCAAACAGGAACAGACGAGGCAAAGCTACTCTGAGGAAAAGCAGAGAGAGCAGAAGGTTAGAGATTGAACTAACAGATTCTGCAGAGTGGGAGAATAGAGAGAGAATGAAGCAGAATGATGAAATGGGGGTCCCTATGTCCTCCAGCAGTCTAAGCCTATAGCAGCATAACTATAGAGATAGCTCAGGATAACCTGAGCCACCCTAACTATAAGCTTTATCAAAAAGGAAAGTTTTAAGCCTAGCCTTAAAAGTAGACAGGGTGTCTGCCTCACGGACTAAAACTGGTAGTTGGTTCCACAGGAGAGGAGCCTGATAACTAAAAGATCTGCCTCCCATTCTACTTTTAGAAATTCTAGGAACCACTAGTAAACCTGCAGATTGAGAGCGAAGTGCTCTGTTAGGAACATAAGGAACAATCAGATCTCTGATATAAGATGGAGCTTGGCCATTTAAGGCTTTATATGTGAGAAGGAGGATTTTAAATTCTATTCTGGATTTAACAGGAAGCCAATGAAGAGAAGCCAGGATAGGAGAGATATGATCTCTCTTTTTAATTTTCATCAGAACTCTGGCTGCAGCATTTTGGATCAGCTGAAGGCTTTTAACTACAGTTTGTGGACTTCCTGATAGTAAAGAATTACAATAGTCCAGCCTTGAAGTAACAAATGCATGGACTAGTTTCTCAGCATCACCCCTGGACAGGAGATTCCTCATTTTTGCAATATTCCTCAGATGAAAGAAGGAAATTCTAGAAACCTCTTTGATATGGGATTTAAATGACAGGTCCTGATCAAAAATAACACCAAGATTTTTTACTTTATTATCTGAAATCAGTTTAATCCCATCCAAATGAAGTGACTGGCTAATCAGTTTCTTTTTCAGAGACTCTGGTCCAAAGACTATAACTTCTGTTTTGTCTGCATTCAGAAGCAGAAAGTTAAGAGTCATCCAGGTTTTTATGTCTTCAAGACATGCCTGTAATCTATGTAATGGGTTAGCTTCATCTGGATTTATAGACAGATATAGCTGGGTATCATCAGCATAACAGTGGAAATTAATCCCATGCTGTCTAATAACTCTACCAATTGGGAGCATGTATAAAGTAAAGAGAATTGGTCCTAGCACTGATCCCTGTGGTACTCCACAGGTAACCTTTGAGCGTGTTGAAGATCTATCATTAACATGAACAAACTGAATTCGATCAGATAGATAAGATTTAAACCAGTCTAGAGCTGTTCCTTTAATTCCAACAAAATATTCAAGTCTTTCTAAAAGAATATTATGGTCAACTGTATCAAATGCAGCACTAAGATCCAACAGGACGAGCACAGATACAAGTCCATTATCTGAGGCCATGAGAATATCATTAGTGACTTTCACCAGAGCTGTTTCAGTGCTATGATGAGCTCTAAAGCCAGACTGAAACTCTTCAAAAAGTTCATTATGGTGGAAGTGATCGCAAACTTGTTTGGCAACTACTTTCTCAAGAATTTTGGATAAGAAAGGAAGATAATTACAGGTACGTAAATTGTGTTCAGTGTATTCCACACTGAAAGTCTCTACATGGTCCAGAACTATTGCTGCAAAAATATTTGTGCATTGAAACTTTGATGTTTTGTAGATGAGTTGCACAATTATAATTTTTTTTTTTATCAAATGGATTAAACTGAACGTAGGAGATGCATGAAGTACAAATTACAGGACACCATTTGTTTTTATTTTTAGCTTTTTTTTTTATACTGTCATTACACTGTCGCATATGGAAGCCCGTTTCCGCCACTCTGTAAAAAAAAAAAAAAAAAAAAACTATCTCAATATAATGAGATAGTAACTCAATATAATGAGATAGTATCTCAATATAATGAGATAGTAACTCAATATAATGAGATAGTAACTCAATATATTGAGATACTATCTCATTATATTGAGTTACTATCTCATTATTGAGATAGTTTTTTTTATTTTTTACCAATTTTTTAAGTTAAAATTGAGTATTTTTGGTCAATAGCTCCCAGGTCATGTGACCTATTGATGCAAAATTAGTGTGAAATTGTTCTACTAGTCTCTGTAGATGGGGCACACTCATTTGTTTTTCATTTTAACTCTTTTTTTATTTTGTTATGTTCAAGCATAAGGGTGTCCATATGTGGTAAAAAATAAAAAAAGAGTTAAAATGCAAAACAAATGAGTGTGCCCCATCTACAGAGACTAGTAGAACAATTTCACACTGATTTTGGGTCAATAGGTCACATGACCTGGGAGCTATTGACCGAAAATACTCAATTTTAACGAAAAAAATTGGTAAAAAATAAAAAAAGAGTAAAAAAGAAAATCAAATGAGTGTGCCCCATCTACAGAGACTAGTAGAACAATTTCACACTGATTTTGGGTCAATAGGTCACATGACCTGGGAGCTATTGACCAAAAATACTCAATTTTAACTTAAAAAATTGGTAAAAAATAAAAAAAAACTATCTCAATATAATGAGATACTATCTCATTATAATGAGATAGTAACTCAATATAATGAGATAGTATCTCATTATATTGATACTATCTCATTATATTGAGTTACTATCTCATTATAATGAGATAGTAACTCAATATAATGAGATAGTATCTCATTATATTGAGATAGTTTTTTTTTTTTTTTTTTTTTTACAGAGTGGCGGAAACGGGCTTCCATAGTCGCAAAAACAGATTCCCATCACGTTTTCAGGCCGCGGGATGCGCATGAATAAGACTCCGCCCCCTCCCCTCTTCAATAGGAGCCGCAGTAGGGTTGCTCCGTGGGGACACGCGCGTGGACACCTCACCGAATCTGTCACGCTCCACAGGTAAGATGAAGGATTCATATCCGTTTGTTTTGGTCTTTAAACGCGTCTAAAAAACTTCAAACTTGTGAGAAGGATAAAAAAAACAGCTCTTTATTTCTAGCATTCTGGGTTTTTAAAATTTTTTTGCGTGTTTTTTCGTTGTTATTTTTCTTTTTTCCGTTTAAATTCCAATCAATCTTAAATGGTTTAAGGTTTTAGAAACTGATTTTTTAAGCATATTTACATACATCACAAAACAATTGGAATCTACTTAATTAACCCTAACTAACCTATAAAATCATTAGTTTAATGTCCTTCCCTGCTAAAATGAAACAATTAATTAATAATTAAATAACCAGATAAAATTAAGTAGATTTAAAAAAGAAAAAAATAAATGTTTCACTTTTTCAATATGGAGACTGTGGAAATATTTCTATATTTTAACAAAATTCCAGTTATAACATGTACTTTAAACATGAACTAAAGGTCAGCATCATTTTAAGATATTATTTTAAATTTTGAGGTGTAAATTTGCACCCTATGGAGGAACAAATTGCAGAAGTGTGGGGTCATTAGGTGTTAATCTGCTGCAGGAATGAATGGAAGGATTAGTTCTCCAGCCATTTATCTCTCTAATCCTGTCCCTTTCTGAATGTGGTCTAACTAAAAGGTACAGATGAGCTTTACTTAAAGGAGCTGACCTGATTGAAGCCGCTTATATAAACAGGAAGTAGGTGACTTCTAAAACGGTTTCAATAATTCCACTGAAAACTGGCCTGAAATCTTCAACCTTAGATATATTAAAGATTTCCAGTGCTTGACTTTTTAAAAAAAATCATCTATTGTCTGCTGTCTGGGTGAGGTGGGATTGTGGTAGCAGGTTATCATACCTTTATTTTTACAGGGAGGTCATTAAGAACAAGTTTTTATTTACAATGGCGGCCTGACGAGTGGAGTAACCACTTAGGAAAAGGGAAGAAGGGCTAAAATGAGTACAATACGTTAGTAATACGTACTTAAAATACAAATGAAAAGACAACAGGCAACCCCAACATGACTGTTTCTGTGAACAAAGATGATCTTATTGTGGATGAAACTGGAATGAGTTTATCCAGTTTAAGTATAGTGCTTCTGGTCGTGCTTAAAGAAGCAGGACCAAAAGTAGTGTTGGTTTTGGAAATAACTTATTGCAGATGAAGTGAGGACCGGGTGTTTTAAGTGACAGGCTATGGCTGCTCCTGCAGGGAAACTGGGACGTCCCTCTGCCTTGGTTTGTCCTCTTAATGTGGGGAACATCAGCGTTCTGTTCGAGTCCAGAGGCTGCATCCTCCAAGGACGCGGTCTACCTGGACTGGGTCCTTGGAGGGCTGTGAAAATAAGGAGTTAGGAAGAGTTTTGGTTGTGGATTCAAAAAGCCTTCTCCGGCTTTCACCTACAATATGCTCTGTCACCTAGCAACCGTGATAGTTCACACACAAGATACTGCACTTCTCATGACCGATCTGGGTACTAATAACATTTCTGAGGAGTTTCAGCAGCAGTACCGTCGTCTCAGATATCAGATTTATAGTCCTCACACTGCAGAGATGTTGGAATCTGAGTCTAAATGTCAGTCAAACCCATTTACATAGGGACAGATAAAACCTTTCAATAAAGTAAACATTACCCGCCACATATCATAACCATTTAAAACCACAGTTTTCATTCATTTCAGACGGAACTATTCACATACTTGGATTATATTAAACTGAACTTCCAATATCCACCACTGTTTGGCGCCATTTCCCTTTTTCCTCTGATAACTGAGCAGCCGTAGGTACCAGGTCTGCTGGGGTCCTGCTTCATGCCAGTGACGTTACCCTACGTGATTGGCTGAAAGATGCCACATGATGTAAAACACTGTGGTTGCCCAGACAGCGATCATAACATCACGCAGCGTCCGTGTGCCGAGTCGGGGGCATGTGTAGCGTTAGCGTGTCTAATGGCCGATGAAGTTTAACTGATCGATAACAGAACTGAAAAGTAGATAACAGGTCAGCCTCTTTTAGCTCGGTCAGTTAGCCATATTAAGCTACACTGCTTTTACATTTTAGAATAACTGTTTTATTTGTCTAAAATCTCTACAAAAGACATTTTGTAATATGTTCCATTTGTCCTCCTCTGTCCTCAGATCTTAATAAATAGATGGATTTTTAGCTCCAACTTTCAAAACAAATATAATTAAATGCAAAATTTCAGTGTTTATATTAGTTGCTGACTGTGTTAATGGTCACATTGTCAGTAGAAAAAGGTATTTTTGATATCCTAACATTTAACAGAAGGTTTTCTAGATGTTTTTTAAGAATATTTTTGGTTACAGGAGTCTACGGCAACGTCAGAGCCAAGATGGGGCGAAAAGCGATCATCTGCAGCTGGAAGAAAAATGTCAACAACATCAAGGATGTGTTTGATTTCAAAGGAAAAATGGGATCGTAAGTACTCAGCAGATTAGATTACCGTATTTTCACGACTATAAGGCGCACTTAAACGTCTTTTTTCCCCTCAAAATGTGCGGTGCGCCCTTTGGTGCGGTGCGCCTTATGTGTGTTGTAACTGCGACTTTTGAGACCACCTCATTGAGGAGATGATGAAAGAGTGGCTGAATGTAAGGAGACCAGGTGTTTTTTTTTCACTCATCACCATCGCTGTTAATATGTAACTCCATGTGTGCCCATCTCACAGCTGATGTGAAAAACATGGGGAAACAAATTAACGCTGTGCTCGCTGTTCAACCGCTCGACATCGGTGTGAACCGGACCCAGCAGGTGCAGCAGAAGCAGCGAGTTTACATGCAAAGTCAATGGTTGACGCGCGTATAGGTGCAGCAAAAGGTCCTGCAGCGCGTTTTGAGCTGCAGGTGCAGCACGTCGGGAGCGTTTAAGCATCTGACGCACCGCCAACGCGCTGCTGCTGCTCGAGATGGAAAAATTGAAGTTTTGCTGCTGGACGCGCCGCATCAACCAATCAGAGAAGCTGATCTGGGAGCTGACAGCGAGACAGACACAGCGCTCTGATGACATATGATATTAACGCAAATGAAACGGGCTGGATGGATGAGGAGATGATGAAAGGCAGGTGTATGTGAGGAGACCAGGTGGTTTTTTCCACGCATCACCATCGCTGCGTGCCCATCTCACAGCCGATGTGGAAAAAAAGGTGAATCAAATGAACGCTGTGATCGCCGTTATCCCGGGAGGTCTGACAAAGGAGCTTCAACCGCTCGACATCGGTGTGAAGCGGCCGTTCACAGTAAGGCTGCGAGCGGCGTGGGAGCGATGGATGACAGACGGAGACCACAGTTTCAGGATAAGTGGAAGGCAGCGCCGGGCAGATTACGCCACCGTTAGCGGATGGATTGTTGATGCTTGGACTAACGTGTCTGCTGGCTCTGTTGTTCAAGCTTTCGCAAAAGCTGGCATTATTTCTGAGGAGCCGCGCTGCACGGAAAGTGACTGACAGCTCAGAAGGGGAAATTGGCATGTCTGATTTAGCGCAGCTGTTTAATTCAGAAACAGAGGATGATGACTTTGATGGGTTTGATTAATACTTTGTAATAAATACATGAATAAAGCACAATCATACTCAGTTTTGCTCCCGCTGTATTTTTCTACCTAAAAACTTAATTCAACAGCAGCCTCTGGGCGGGTCTCCTCCTCTTCACCGCGGCGGCTGGCAGGTGTTTTTTCATCTAAATAATCTAAATCTTGCAGCTATATTTGCTGTGATCAGTGGGAATAAAGTAGTTTTAATATGTTTTTAAGTGAGAAAGGCCACCTGAAAACTTAATAATTGCAGTCAGTTCATCCAGATTATCTATTTCTGTCGGAGGCGCTCAGACCCCCACATACCAGCGGTGCGCCGACAGGAGAAATCCCTTCAACAGCAGCCTCACCGCGGCGGCTGGCAGGTGTTTTTCATCTAAATAATTTACAGTGCAGGCACCAGGATACCGGTAATAAAAGCGAACATATTCCGTCGGCAGGTTTCAGGATTTTAAGTTAATTTAGGAGTGATCACAGCGCTGTGTCATCTGCGATGTGTCTGTCTCACGGCCAGCTCGCAGGTTTGATTAATACTTTGTAATAAATACATGAATAAAGCACAGTCATACTCAGTTTTGCCCCCGCTGTATTTTTAAAATACGCAGTAGAGCTATTTAAAGGTAGTAGAGGACATGTACCTGTATATAAAAAATGCGCCCTATAGTCCGGTGCGCCTTATGTGTGTGTTAAATACAGAAATGGCACACATAACTGAGAGTGCGCCTTTTAGTACGATGCGCCTTATGGTCGTGAAAATACGGTAGAAACAATAATTTCTTGTCCAAACTAGGAAAACCTTGCACAGTGATTGAAAATATTAAACCGACCAAACAAAGAAGCCTTCCCCTGCATAGCGATGGGGGTTGAGATCAACCCCCATGGCTGCCAGGTCAGATATAAAATCTGATTAAATTAACTCTTTTGATTTCAGTAAATGGCTGCAATGAAACAAAGCGTGAAAAATCCAAAGGGGTCTGAATACTTTCTGTGCTAACTGTAGCTCAGGATAACCTGAGCCACTCTAACTAGAAGCTTTATCAAAAAGGAAAGTTTTAAGCCTAGCCTTAAAAGTAGACAGGGTGTCTGCCTCACGGACTAAAACTGGTAGTTGGTTCCACAGGAGAGGAGCCTGAGAACTAAAAGATCTGCCTCCCATTCTACTTTTAGAAATTCTAGGAACCACTAGTAAACCTGCAGATTGAGAGCGAAGTGCTCTGTTAGGAACATCAGGAACAATCAGATCTGTGTAGCGTTTTAAAATTGAGATGCAAGATGGAGCTGAACATAGGGGAGGGGTGGGGCATGTATAGACATAGATCCCCTTAAAGGAATGGTACACCCAAAACATGATTAGCCTTCATTTTCTACTCACCCCCATGCTGAACAACACTCTGGAGTACTTTTTTGATATCTCAAATGCATCTGGAGATCTGGGAGGCTTCTTGCTGTCTGCTGACATTCAAATAATGGAGGTCTATGGCGCCCGAGACAGAAAGGTCCATAAAAGTCCACAAAAAACGTGTCAATATTCCTCCATACTGCTCGTCCAATGTATTCCAAGTGTCCTGAGTGGGTAGCGTCCAGAATTTACTCGAAACGAAGTCATTTAGAATGTTTTTAGAGCATAAACAGTAGTGTATAGGATTTCCTGAAAGCGCGCACATGCGCGCTCACGACGCTACGGAAGCTGGTGAGTAGAAAATGAAGGCTAATCATGTTTTGGGTGTACTATTCCTTTAATTTTCACAAATACACATATGTGATTCATAAATGCGCACAAGCACAACACAATCCACAAACACAAAGAACAAGATCCACAGATGCACAGAACAAGATTCACCAAAGCATTTCTGGTCCATAAACACTAACATATAAATAAAATCACAACGTATTAATGGTCTTTAAACTTCCCTGCATTTGTGTGTGGATGTTTCAGACTGCCCCGATGTGCCTCGATACAGAAATGCATTCTTTTAAAACATGGGATGGTCTGCAACCATTCAGAAAATCATGTCCTTTGTATGTGTGGATCTTGTCCTGTGCATTTATGAATCACATATGTGTATTTGTGAAAATTGAGACCAATCTACCTCCATATGCATGAAGCCACCCCGACTCCTGCAAGAAACATTGTCCCACACTTTAAGAACATCCTGATGTCAGGTTATGGGGAATGGAAGATGCTCCCCCAAGGCAGTGGCTTAAACTTCTCTGGAGACCAACTCCCTAACAGTCTGGCCAGGAACAACACCAGCAATACAGGAGGCAGGGATTAAAGTATAACTGCGACACACATGCAGACTACCTGGTTTCTGAGCATAAACCAGACTTTAGACCCTGGTCATCCAGCTAGACTACAGCACACTACCCGTTTGCCGGGAGCTACGGCAACAGCTGATGTACCAGGGTCAATAACTGACCGTGCATGCGAGTTAAAATAAGGGTGTGTGCTTTCCTCGCCGAAACAAAAGGTTTAGCAGCAAAACTGGATATCAAAAGAAATGTGGTACATGCAAGTAAACTGGACGGGGCCGCCTTTTACAGCCGCTCTTTGTGTCTCTGCTTCTGTCTCCTTGAACCCCAGTGGGCCTCAGCAGATGGCCGCTCACACTGAGCCTGGTTCTGCTGGAGGTTTCTTCCTGTTCAAAGGGAGTTTTTCCTCTCCACTGTCGCTACAAGCATGCTTAGTGTGAGGGATTGCTGAAGAGTCAATGAGTCGATGCAATCAGCTGCTTTTCCTTAGATAGAAAACTTTGAACCAATCTGACTGGATGATCTGGTGAACTGGAAAGTGACCTGAGATGACATGATGTGAATTGGAGCTATAGAAATAAACTGAATAGAATAGAATTGAAAGCAAATGGTAGATATAGATGCATAGATGCACTGTTTTTGGTATTGGATTTTCAAAAGTCAAATTTAGTCTTCAATCATTCATGCACTCTCTGATCCCATTCCCCCACACCCCTCTGGCATGGCTTGAAATACACACAGGCGTATATATATATTTATATATATCTATATTTTTTTGCTTTAATCATCTGCCCATCAAGGTGGAAGACACAAGAACACACAGCATGTCTCAAAAGTAGAAATGGAGCAGGAGGCCTTCTTGCAGTGTGACAGATAATCCAGTCCACTGTAAACAGCTGCCTTGTCTTGTTATTTATACATCATTATCCTGTATAGAGAACCCACGCTGCTTAGTTCGCCATGACAGTCACCTGCAGCACACAGTTGACAGACTTAGCGATGAGCTCAGTCCCGCTGTAGAAAGCTGCTCTAATGCACATTTCTCACCTGGCGGTAAATGTGCGCTGTAAGCGCGTGTCTGAAAGCTGACGTCAGAGGAACTGAACTGGAACATCTTAGCACGACTTCATTAGAGGATTAGTAGCCTGACTGCTTGCTGAATGTGAAGTGAGGTGTTCACAATCAGTCGGCTGTTTATGCAAATGTGACTCAATCTACATTACATCCTTTCAGCTTCCGTTGTGCTTCATTTTAAGACTACTTGTGTGCAGATTTTTAACACTTGGACTCCCAGAATTCTGATCCTACTAGAACTCCCACCGGCCGGCTGACATTTTTCCCAATGAAACGCATGAGTAGTGCTGATGTCATCACCTGAGATGGTTCTAGTTGCGGTAGAAACCCATTGTGGAAATGTAAACCTTAAAACAAATCTAAAATATATTTGTCAAAGGCTGTATTGTTTGCTATTATTATTTGTGTTCTAAATATGTGTTAAAAATAAATCCGTAGAGTAAAACTGTTTTACTACACAGGGTAAAAGTTTGAAATTACAATTTTATTTACATAAATTGATGGTTTCCCCACAGACCACCTTTTCACATTTATGACAAACACAATATGAGCCTTTATTTGTGCAGTGCTGCAGCTCCTGCCGCTGCTTTCTGTGCCTCTCCAACGCTGCTTTACTGCGGCGGAGGGGCTGGAAACCTGCAACTGTTTAAGCAGTTCAAGCATAAAATCTCTGCGTGAAAAAAAAATACATTCAAACAGCTCCTGAACAAAACCAACGCGTTTATAGCTGATATTTCCAGGAGATCATAAATTACAGCCACAGGCCGCCTTCAGGTCTGAGCTTTTACAGAATCCTTTCTAATCGTCTCAGACATCCCAAGCATCCTGGAAGTTCTGGGAGTCTCCCTGATATCGATAGTTTTTCACGGATGCCCGCGAGTCGATAAATTATCCTGGATTTTAGACTATGGGAGGTGGAGTTTTTTAATGCGAGTGAGAGCGAGCGGCAGTACAATAATGCATGCATCATGTGCAGATTAGAACTACTGAGATTGCACAGACAGCAATAGAGAGCGGGGTGTGAGGAGGAAGTTGCTGGTGAATCCTGTGCAGCATCTGTCCAAAGTGATGCTCTGATCAACCAGCGTTCCAGGCGACTGGTTGATCAGAGAGCTGATTGGATCAGTCTGATTAGTTTCTCTGGTTCCTCTCTGACAGTCACCTAGTTACCACTCAAAGCAGTGCATCCTGGGAAACGGCAGAGGTTCAATCCTCCAGTAAAAGAACAAAATATAGGACTAATTTTACAGCAGAATATAATAAAGTATATCCAGGTCTAGTGAAGGGGAGGAACAGTGGCGGATCTAGACCAAATGTACCAGGGGGCCAGGAGGGGGCCAGCGTGTTTTCATGGGGGCCCAGAAAAGCATGAAATAAAAAACAGGGCAAGAGATTCAAATATATTAATATAGCTGCATAAAGGGACATTTCTTTTTAATTAGGTTCAATAAAAAATCCATTTCTTATGAGGTCAATATACATTTATAATTTAGGAATTTTAGATATTTTTGACTTAATATATAATAGTTAGTGGTGGTGGTGATAAGCATCTCCCTGAAATGAGTTTGTGGAACTTGGGATGTCCGTCATCTGATCCAACACATCCACCCTGACCTGTGTGAGGTTATAGTAGACTACGGGCTCTGGCTTGGCTTTTGGGTGGATGTGGACCGGCTGAGGTGTGGGCAGTGCTTCAACAAACTTTCACTATTGTCTGATACGTCTGCGTTTTCCCGGGGATGGGTGATCATCCTCGGACTCGCTGTCAGAATCTGAGCCTCTTCCTACCCAGTCCTCCTTATCGGTCTCTCCTTCTGCACCCGAATCGCTATCATCAATATTTTGAAGCATTTCTAAAGCCTGTTTCACTGTTGGGTTTCTTCTAAAAGCCATTTTTCAATATTAGCCAAAGAGTTCTAGGTAGAATGTTGGTTGCTAGGCAACGGTACCGAACATCAATCATCCGCAGGAAGAATTTACAATCCAACTAATAGAGCCATCAAAATGGCTCGATTAGACGACGAGGTAGAATTAACCATTTTTAATTTTTACGTTTTAATTTTAGTTAGAAACTACGTGAAAAAGAAGGAAATATAGAAACAGATATAGTCAGTTAACATGAGCAACATAAGATTAATTTTAAATATATGTCTTTCCCTTTAAAATCTCACAACCATCAAAATGACGGCTGGTGGGATTTCTAGTGTTAAAAGATCCAAAGAGAAGGACCTTGTAGATAATTATTATATTTCTGTAATCTTTAAAGGCCCACTCAGCAGGAGCACAACCTTTTCTTTTTTTTTAAATAAAGGCTCTCTCACACAGATGTTGAATTTATGTTTTTGGTCACATCCAGATGTCTCATGTCATCCAAAGCATTTGTCCTTCATTCAAAGATAATCTGAATGAAATGAAGGCTTGCAGCCTTTAGGTCTGTCACTGTTCTATCGTTGCTCCATTTAAAGGTGCAGCCAGGACTCTGCAGTTTTCCATCCTATGATCCAAGTTTTTTGTGTCATTGATTTTGTTTGTTTTTGAATTTTGTCTAGAAATTAAATGTTGAGCTTTTGTGGAAAGCTTCTATTTATCTACATACATTAAGCAGCTTTTAACCTACCAGAGTGGCAGTTATCAGGCCTGGGTGTGGTGCTCTGCTGTGTGAACAATAACAGCTAATGCATGCTTAAACAATGGGATTTTTCCCCCTTTAATTGGTGCTATCATGATTTAAATCAATGTTCTTTATTTACCTAAAGCCGGGCATACACTGTGTGATTTTCGGGGTGATTTTCCAGTCGTGCGAGAATATTTTTTATCGGGCCGACCTTCACAGGGACGGGACAAAGACATGGCTGAGCAAACGTGGCTACTACGGTCTGCCGATTTTACAGAAAGAACTCCATTTCACTCATGGCACATCCTGCCATGCTTCTGGATTTTCCTCTAAGAGGAAGAAGGAAAAGAAAAATCCTTGGTTGTGTGCTGAGCGATTTGCCCACGATGGTCAGGAGAAAATCAAACATGTTTGATCTACTCCCGACCTCACCATTCCTAAACGGGAGGTGGTCGTGAGAGGCTGATCGCCCCTTGTAACCCCCTGTACATTACACCACACTAGATCAGGCTGAAAGTCAGCCCGATCGATAAAATTCTTGCACGACTGGAAAATCACCCAGAAAATTGCACAGTTTACGCCTGGCTTTAGATAGAATACTTTGAATCATTCTGACTGGGTGATTTGGTTATATTGTCTCTATAAAGATTACTGAGATGACATTGATTGATTAATAAATTGACTTTATTGATCTCACAGAGAGAAATCTACTCGTCACATTGGCTCAATGGTAAAAAAGAAGGGGTTGTGAAGTGACGATTTAGAAATAAACTGAATTGAATTGCATACTACATAATACTATGACATAATACACTCACAAAGATGCTCTTTATATGGCTTCTCTGTGCTGTTTTTGTGCAGGGGGTCATTCTCCGAGGTTTACATGGTGAGAGAAAAGAAGAGCGGTCAGCTTTATGCCCTGAAATGCCTGAAGAAGAAGCACCTCGCCAACAGCAATCTGGAAAATGAAATCAACGTACTGAGGAGGTGCAATCCATCACATTTTTACATCAGATTTTAGTTTCTACTGTTCTGCTAAAATAAATGATATATATATATATATATATGTATATATAATGGGAAAATAAAGGATGAATCTCTCTGACTTTTTCAGGATAAAGCATGAGAATGTTGTACGGTTGGAGGACTTCTATGAAAGCCGGACACATTACTACCTGGTCATGCAGCTGTAAGTCGACTGATGCACCCATCGCACTATAGCTATGCTGTTACACTGCAAAAACTAGAAAATAAATAAGTCTTTTTTGCTTAACATAAGTGCATTTGTTCTTGAATTGAGGAGGTTAAAGAGACACTTTACCAATGGAACAAGACAATTTACTTTTAAAATAAGAAAAGACAATTGCATTGTCTTATTTCAAGTGCATTTTATCTGATTATCTTATTTTAAGAGTAAAAATACTCATTCCACTGGCAAATCATCTAATTTACCTACTCAAAGGAAGAGTAAATACACCTAATCTAAGAAATGTTGACTTATTTTTAGATTGTTTTTGCAGTGAACACAGCTTAGAGCTAAGCTTGTGTTATGACTTTAAAGCTACCTAATAGCTGATGCTGTCTATAGCAGGTTTGAAGGAAAGGACTGATAATAATCAGCCTAACAATCAGTTTGGCTGTGACGTCATCCTGGAAAGAAACATCAGCTGTGCTGCTTCTATCAACACCCTTGTTTATAGATGTTGGAGATCGGCCTGTTTTCCAGTGTGGTCCTGTTTCTCTGACCGTGACTGAGTGGATGTGCTTTCTTCGTCCTCTGGCATGGGAGCTGCCTTGGAGCTCGTCTGCCTGGCTGTGTGTTTCCTGGACGGGGCCGCCTTTTACAGCTGCTTTTTGTATCTCTGCTTCTGTCTCCTTGAATCCCAGTCGGCCTCGGCAGATGGCCGCTCACACTGAGCCTGGTTCTGCTGGAGGTTTCTTCCTGTTAAAAGGGAGTTTTTCCTCTCCACTGTCGCTACAAGCATGCTTAGTGTGGGGGATTGTATTTGAGTCAATGAGTCAATGCAATCAACTGGTTTTCCTTAGATAGAAAACTTTGTATCAATTTGATCTGGTTGAACTGTAAAGTGCCTTGAGATGACATGTGTTGTGAATTTGGCGCTATATAAATAAACTGAATTGAATTGAATTGAATTAATAATACATTTTGTATGAGTAAAGAAGTAGATTACCGTAAATCCTCTAATATTGGCCTGTATTCCATTAGCAGCCGGGTCACTGATAACGCCCAATCTGGGTGTCGGCGGACATAAATAATGGCCGCACTCGTATACAACCAACAATGTTCCTGGGCAGTCCTCAAAGAGTTGTGGTAGTAACATACAAGTACCACAGGGGGGCAGTGTTTGCTAACGAATCCAAGCTGTTAGCATGGGATGTCCCATCATTAGCGCAGACAGTGCCGCAGACAGGAGGCCGGCTCGTTTGATTTTTATGAGCGAAATTGCAGAAAACAACTCGTGAAGTTTGATGAGCTAGCTCTTTTTGGCCCTCCTGTCCCTCCGTTGTCGGACTACTCGCCCCCACTTCCTCATCCCCCCGGCCGTATCTAGACCCACAGCGTGTAGCGCAGACCACGCTTCGATATCAAGCGTAAACAAAAATGTCTGCGTCAAGCTCACTGCGACACACTGCTGCAGGAGTATAACCAGCCACACAATCGTCCTGATCAGAAAGACAGATGTGATTAGCGGTAGGTCTTCTGGTAACCAGGCAGGGTTAAAATGACAGAATTTCGTTGGCCTTCGTTTTTCTGAATTTTCCCTTGAAATATATGATACTGGTTGCCTGCCTACTTCCACTTAGCCTGCCTCAAATCGCTGTGATGGCAGAACAGTTTCCGTTAATTTTTTTCAAAACTTTGGTTCGCAAGTTAGTTTGGCCAAGATTCCATTCTGTGTCTTTTTTTTCTTTCTTTTTCGTATTGCCGTGCAGAAAAATGACAGCTGCTGGAAGATGTTTGTATACCGTTACGGTAACTGTACTTTGTCAATAAATGAACCTAGTATTTTATAGGTTCAAAGAGACACAAAATCTCGTTTTTATTCATTCCACTGGTAGTTTGTTTGATCAAATAGAAATAGAGGCCTGCCTCTAATTCTGGCCTCCTTCCAATAATGGCCTGGACCAAGATGCACCTGAGCGAAACAAAGGCCCCGGCCTATATTAGAGGATTTACGGTATTAGAAATATCATGGAAATGGCTTAAAGGAAGTAAAGGAAGACGGTATCAAACATGTTTACAGAAAATTGGTCAACAGATATCAGAATAATAAATGCTAAAAAAAGCTAAAAAATAAAAATATATATTACTAAATCAAAGAAAACATCTTAACAATGGAAAACAAATGAAGGAAGACAACTTAAAGGAAAATTCCGGTTTTTAACACTTTTAGCCCATTTTCTGTAGTGTCCAGGATGAAATCGAATGATCGACACCAAAATGTTGACAATTGCTCCTGTCTCTGCTATTTGGCTCATGCAGAATCCCCCCCTGGCTGCTTCAGAATGGCTTCCATAGTGCATGTCCGATAATGTCCTTAAAACAACCTTAAACGTTCTTTTCTTAAAATATGCTACTCACCGGGTCGTCAGCGCTGTTCAATGACGTTCCAAAAAAAGTTTTGTGAAGAAAAACCGTTCCTGTCTTGTTTTATTTAGCATTTTGTAAATCCCAGAACTATTTTTTCCGATACATCACAACCGCTTATAAACTTCCGCTTCCCGTTCGAATCTGAAGCGTTGCACACTCCAGACCACTAGTTGGCGACGGTATCCTCTACCGTCAAACTCAAAGTCCAATATGTCCTCCTCAAGAATCCACCTTTCGTATTCCATTTTCAGAGTTTTTTAAAGTGTTTAACAGAGATGTTAGCACCTCGACGTCGGAGTACACAGAGTGAAGCAGAAACACTTGGGCCTTGCGAAAAGACTACAACTGTGTAAACAGGCCCCATTTCCGTTTCCGGTGGCGAAGGGATATTGACTATTCCAACAGAACTCAATGGGATTTACAAAATGCTAAATAAAACACTACAGGAACGTTTTTTCTTTACGAAACTTTTTTTGGAACGTCATTGAACAGCGCTGACGACACGGTGAGTAGCATATTTTAAGAAAAGAACGTTTAAGGTTGTTTTAAGGACATTATCGGACATGCACTATGGAAGCCATTCTGAAGCAGCCAGGGGGGGATTCTGCATGAGCCAAATAGCAGAGACAGGACCAATCGTCAACATTTTGGTGTCGATCATTCGATTTCATCCTGGACACTACAGAAAATGGGCTAAAAGTGTTAAAAACCGGAATTCTCCTTTAAGCAGAAAGTAATAAAATGACAGAATATATATGCAAAAGGTGAAAAGCTGATCTGTTTTTCCAAATCTCCGTCTGTGTTTGAATGAACAGAGTGTCTGGCGGTGAACTGTTTGATCGCATTTTAGACAAGGGGGTTTACACCGAAAAAGATGCAAGCAAAGTTATCAAACAGGTGCTGGAGGCTGTCGGCTATCTTCATGAAAACGGCATCGTGCACAGAGATTTAAAGGTAAACGCACACAAAAACAATCTTTACAAAATGAAAATGGAAATTTGCTTGTTTTTTTGTTTTTTTCTTTACATCCTGAGGAGGTTACCTACTTGGCTGGATGATTCGTTTTTTTAATGACAAATTGTTGAATCTGAATTTTAAAAACAAAGATTAAAGTCTTTTCTCTTTAAGTAACATTTCTTTTCATAATGACACGTATGACAGAGGGTTGGACATAGACTTGTCATTTTTTAATCTATCTAGATCAATTCAGGGTTAATATTATTTTGATTAGTCTCCAAATTAGTATTTCTAAAGATTAGAACACACCGAATCAGATTTTGCAACCGAGCCGACAGAAATCGCGCTCATATAGTCAGTAGAAATTATCACACCCGACATGATTTCCTGCAGGGGGCAGCATAGCTCCGACTGACAAGCTGTTCCACACCAGGGGGAGGAGGCACTAAATATGGACGTAGCTGAAGTGGGAAAAACTCTGAGGAGAGTCAACCCAAGGAAGGCCCCAGGGCCTGATAACATACCTGGGCAGGTGTATAAGGAGTGGTCAGATCAGCTGGCTGGACCAATCCATGGTGCCAGCATGCTTCCAGTCTGCCTCCATTATTCCAGTCCCAAAGAAGCCTCAGGTCGCCTCCCTCAATGATTAGCGGCCTGTCGCTCTGACTCCCATCATGATGAAGTGCTTCCAAAGGCTGGTTAAAGAACACATCGTCTCCAGTCTGCCGCCAACATTCCACCCGTTCCAGTTCGCCTACCGACGGAACCGCTCCACTGAGGACGCCATCTCTGCTGCTCTCCACCTGAGCCTGGCACACCTGGAGGAGAAGAACACCCACGATGGATGCTGTTCCTGGACTTCAGTTCAGCTTTCAACACCATCATCCCACAGCATCTGATGGGCAAACTGGAACAGCTGGGCTTCAATACAACCCTCTGCTATTGGCTGCTAGACTTCCTCACCAACAGACCTCAGTCAGTCCGGGTCGGACAGAACACCTCTGATGTCATCAGTCTAAGCTCCTCCCCTCAAGGCTGCGTCCTGAGCCCCCTGCCATTCACCCTGAACGGCTTCCCAGCATTCAATGCAGGACCAGCAGGTTCTGCAGCAGCTTCTTCCCCACCGCCATCACACTGATGAATGTTCTGTAAAATGGGTTATAGTGTATTTTATTATATTTATTATATTTGATCATTTTATATATATGTATATAAAAAAAGAAAATGTTAGAATTGTAAATTTACAGTCATTTGTTTATGTTACTGTTTTTACACATTTTTTGTGTATTTTTCAAGGCTGCACTTAAAAAAAATGAAATTGTCCATAGAGCTGTTCTAAACGAAATTTCTTTTTGTTTTACACTTGTGTAAACAAAATGACAAATGAATCTACGTCTAAAAGTCTAAGAAATGTCTTTAGTTGCACTAAAGAGATCTTGTCTCTTCCTCTTCCTGCAGCCTGAGAACCTGCTGTACGATAACATGGATGAAAACTCTAAGATCATGGTCAGTGACTTTGGTCTGTCCAAGGCTCTTGAACATGGAGTGATGTCTACAGCTTGCGGTACACCAGGATATGTTGGTGAGTCTACTGAAAAGTTTCCCTACTTAGTAAAGCTTGTGTATATACTGCCTTCATTCAAGTTATTAGCCAATTATCCATCCGTCCGTCTGTCCATCCATCCATCCAATCCATCCATCCATCCATCCATTATCCATCCATCCATCCGTCCATCCATCCGTCCGTCCGTCCGTCCGACCGTCCGTCCATCCATCCATCCATCCATCCATCCATCCGTCCGTCCTTGCCATGCTCCATTGGGACTGGGGCCTATCTCCGGCAGTCTGTGGGTGAGAGGCGGGGTTCACCCTGGACACGTTGCCAGTCTGTAACTGGAAACATACAAAGAAACACATCCATGCAAACACTCATGCTTAAGGAAAATTTAGAGAAACCAGTTAATATAACAATAATGGTTTGTGACTGTGGGAGGAAGCCGGAGTCCCCAGAGAGAACCTATGCATGCTCAGGGAGAACATGCAAACTCCATGCAGAAAAACCCCAGGCCGGGGATTGAATCCGGAACCTTCTTGCTGCAAGGCAGCAGTGCTACCCACTGCATCACCATGCAGGCCTAGCCAATTTCGTTTTTTTTTTTCCCATCCTTATTTTGTATATTTTAGTCTGTATAACCGTAAAAAACACAGAAATCTGGGCTAATATGCCTCAAGAGATTTGAACTAAAAATAATCCAAATAAGGAAATTCTTATTTTTGAGAAAGACAAATTTCATACATTTCTAAGATATGATATATACAGAGATTTTCCCCCCGAACACCAGACGTGATCCTTTTTAGGCTACATTCATCCAGTCTCATCTTGATTTAGTCCAGAAATAGTTGTTAAAAATGAGGCTAATTCGTCGGTTTGATTTTGTCCCATTTTAGTCCAATAATAGATGTTAAAAACTGGGTTTCCGTCTTTTCAACGACTTGAAAATTGCAGCTTTTCATCTTTCACTTTTCAATCAAATGTAGATGTCATTTGGGCGTTAATCAAGTTGTCTAATTAACCAATTTTTGCTGCATTAGCTCCTGGTCAGCAGCTTTAGCAGTTAAGCTGTCAATATTCAGAGCTTGACATCTGAACAGCTTTGCTGTTTCCTAGTATATGTCTGACATTTTCCCATAATCTCTTTCCACCCTGGCAGTTTCCTTTAGTCTGACATGGCTCCCGCTGACCTCCACGATCCAATCGTTTTTCACAGGAAGGTGGTTGTTTTCCTGAACGTCGCTCATGTGTTGTCATGTTTTACCTTCCAGCTCCTGAGGTTTTGGCTCAGAAACCCTACAGCAAAGCAGTGGACTGCTGGTCCATTGGAGTCATCACATACATCCTGTAAGCGTGTTTCCCTTTAGTAACTTTACCGCATATTTCACTAGGAAATGTTTTCAGTTCTTTTTTTTCAGTGATAAGAAGTTTTTTTTTTTTACATTTTAGAGAAAGCAAAAACACTGTACGATATTTCCAGTCTTTCAATTCAATTCTATTCAGTTTATTTCTATAGCTCCAATTCCCATCATGTCATCTCAGGTCACTTTCCAGTTCACCAGATCATCCAGTCAGATTGATTCAAAGTTTTCTATCTAAGGAAAACCAGCTGATTGCATCGACTCATTGACTCTTCAGCAATCCCTCACACTAAGCATGCTTGTAGCGACAGTGGAGAGGAAAAACTCCCTTTGAACAGGAAGAAACCTCCAGCAGAACCAGGCTCAGTGTGAGCGGCCATCTGCTGAGGCCCACTGGGGTTCAAGGAGACAGAAGCAGACATAGAAAAAGAAGCATAGATACAAAAGGCAACTGTCAACCAGCTCCACAGGCGGCCCCGTCCAGGAAACACACTGCCAGGCAGACGAGCTCCGAGCTCCGAGCCAGCTCCCATGTCAGAGGATGAAGAGAGCACATCCAGTTAGTCTTTCCCCGCTGCACGTCCAAAACCACTTTGGACTCAGTGGCGCTGGTTGGACTCGTCGATCTGGAAGAATAGGAGGAACTCGCCTTTTTTGCACATGCGCAGTAAGAGATGTTCTGGTAAATCGGTGTGTAGCTCTGATTCAACAACCCAACAACTTTACCCAACAACACCTGGCGAGACCCAATGAATTTGAAACATATTTGATTTTCTCCCGACCTTACCATTCCTGAACAGGAGGTGGTCGTGAGAGGCTGATCGCCCCTCATTACCCTCTGTACACTACACGATGCAGGACGCACCATGAGGCTGAAAGTCGCCCCGATCCAAATACTTCCTGCACAATTGGAGAATCGGCCCCAAAAAGGCCAAATCCTCATACAATGTATGCCCGGCCTCAGAACACACCGAGACCAGATTTCCTTCATAAAACGTCAGTGACATCATCAATGACCCCTCACCCCCCACCATGGACTTTTCTCCCTGCTGCCCTCTGGGAAGAGGCTTCCCAGCATTCAATGCAGGACCAGCAGGTTCTGCAGCAGCTTCTTCCCCACCGCCATCACACTGATGAACTGCTGAAAAAGCTCTAAATCATATCATAGACTCTCCGTCATCAATGCGTTTTTTTGCACAATGTTTTTTCTCCCACAACATTTACATCTGATCACTGCTGCACTTTAAGAAATGGGAAGATCTTGACAGCTGTACAAAACAAAATTTCATGTGTATATAAAACATTTAATATTATACATTTTGTTGTAAGTCTCCACAATGGTCCAACAGCACAAGAGCTGCCAAATTGCCAAGGAAGCCACTTCTATGTAGATCTTTGAATTTTGTAATCCTAGATAAATGACAGTTTCTTTTATTCTGTTCTCTGCAGGCTCTCCGGCTACCCTCCTTTCTTTGAGGAGAACGAGACTCAGCTGTTTTCAAAGATCATGAGGGCTGACTATGCCTTCCATTCACCTTTCTGGGACGACATCTCTGAATCAGGTAAGGAGGAAATATCACAATGTTCAGCTTTCACTGAAGTTGCTGCCTTGAATTGTAAGAATCAAAAATGAAAGAATGTGACTTGAGTAAATGGTAAGTAGCCCATGTTAAGGCTTAGCCACTGTTATGTTGCTCTCTTTTTGGGACTGATATGGGCAACATTCAAATGTCCAGTTTGAACTGTTGGCATGGATAAATACACTCACCGGCCACTTTATTAGGTACACTTCTCCAACTGCTCGTTAACACTTAATTTCTAAGCAGCCAATCACATGGCGGCAACTCAGTGCATTTAGGCGTGTAGACATGGTCAAGACAATCTCCTGCAGTTCAAAGCGAGCATCAGTATGTGGAAGAAAGATGATTTGAGTGACTTTGAACGTGGCATGATTGTTGGTGCCAGAAGGGCTGGTCTGAGTATTTCAGAAACTGCTGATCTACTGGGATTTTCACGCACAACCATCTCTAGGGTTTACAGAGAATGGTCCGAAAAAGAAAAAACATCCAGTGAGCGGCAGTTCTGTGGGCGGAAATGCCTTGTTGATGCCAGAGGTCAGAGGAGAATGGCCAGACTGGTTGGAGCTGATAGAAGGGCAACAGTGACTCAAATAACCACCGTTACAACCAAGGTGGGCAGAAGAGCATCTCTGAACGCACAGTACGTGGAACTTTGAGGCAGATGGGCTACAGCAGCAGAAGACCACACCGGGTGCCACTCCTTTCAGCTAAGAACAGGAAACTGAGGCTACAATTTGCACAAGCTCATGGAAATTGGACAATAGAAGATTGGAAAAATGTTGCCTGGTCTGATGAGTCTCGATTTCGGATGGTAGGGTCAGAATTTGGCGTCTACAACATGAAAGCATGGATCCATCCTGCCTTGTATCAACGGTTCATGCTGGTGGTGGTGGTGTCATGGTGTGGGGAATATTTTCTTGGCACTCTTTGGGCCCCTTGGTACCAATTGAGCATCGTTGCAACGCCACAGCCTACCTGAGTATTGTTGCTGACCATGTCCATCCCTTTATGACCACAATGTACCCAACTTCTGATGGCTACTTTCAGCAGGATAATGCGCCATGTCATAAAGCTGGAATCATCTCAGACTGGTTTCTTGAACATGACAATGAGTTCACTGTACTCAAATGGCCTCCACAGTCACCAGATCTCAATCCAATAGAGCATCTTTGGGATGTGGTGGAACGGGAGATTCGCATCATGGATGTGCAGCCGACAAATCTGCGGCAACTGTGTGATGCCATCATGTCAATATGGACCAAACTCCCTGAGGAATGCTTCCAGCACCTTGTTGAATCTATGCCACCAAGAATTGAGGGAGTTCTGAAGGCAAAAGGGGGTCCAACCCGTTACTAGCATGGGGTACCTAATAAAGTGGCCGGTGAGTGTATATCTGCTGCATTCATACCGGGCGCATTCTGGGCATCAACACCTCTGATACACATGCAAAGTATATGGTGGACGGCATAAAGAGGTCCAGCGGCGCTTCCGCCCAGCAGGAGCGTTCTAGCATCGGGGCTTAAGAAATTTGAATTTTGCAGCTGGACGCTGAAGCATCAAACAATCAGAAAAGCTGATCCAGGAGATTTTTGGGGGAGACAGACGCTGCATGGAAGCTGTCATCACTTCTGCAGAGATTCTGCAGATGAAAAATAAGTAAAAAACAAGGAGTTAAACTCCAAGGTTTAAAAAAAGCTAGTAGAATGGAACAGAGACTGAGCTCTGATCAGCATCGGTGCACTAGACATTTTTTATGAACTATAGAGAAACAGTTTATAAATACCCAAATTAACTAGAAATGTTAAAAGCTGCTTATGAAAAATATTCTGGTTCTTAAAGTTTTTACCACAAAACTTAAAAACTCTTTCTATTCACTTCCAGCTGCTACAGAAAATCCTGGTGTTCTATCAGATGAGCATAACCCATCAGACCAGCATACCCATAGTTAAAACGCATGCGCAAGACATCAGATTTGCATTTATCCCTTTAGTTTTGTAAGAAAAATTTATTTTAAAGTTGAAAAAACACCAAAAAGTAAGAATTCAATAGTTTTTTTGTACATGAATAAAGGGATACACGCCCTTTGAGGCAGTTTAAATTCTTTTTCATACAAAAGTAAAGGGATAAACGGGGATTGACTATGGCTATGCTGGTCTAATTGACAATGCTCATCTGAAAGAACACTGGCGGTATGCTGGATCGTATTAAAACTATTTTTCCAATTTACAAAGTAAATAAAGCCACGCTGCTCCCTAGCTTGAAGCTACAGAAGAGAGCAGGTAAATTGATTGATTGACTTTATTGATCTCACAGAGGAGAAATTTACTCGTTCATCAGCTTAAATAGTCAACAAGAAGAAGAAGGTGCCAAAGGAAGTAAAAGGGTTAGGGTTAGGGCATGGGATATATACAGTATATACTGTGCCCCCACAGCTTTATATGAACCATTCGTTTTTCTGTCCTTTGTCCAGTGAAACATCACAGATTTCCTGTTTCATGACTGGTGTCATTTAAATACACTTACCTTGCCCAGCGCAGGATTTGTTCAGATAATCCTTAAGATTAGCCTGATTTAAACAAGCATACTGTGCCATCACGCTCTGGAGACATTTATAGTGGTTTGACCTGCTGGATTAAGCCAGATATAGTTGCTGAATGTCAGCCTGCCTCAAGATGGAAGCTTCTTACATACATTCATACATCAATAGGAGACTGTGTGCAGATAGTGAATACATCTCCACAACAAAACACTTGCTATAGTTGTAAAAATAACAAATAAATTATTTCAATATAAAAAGGTTAGCTGGTATTGCTAACTCAAAGAAACCATGATTTAAGAAGAAAATATTATCTAACCACAATCAAACAGAATAAATTCAACACTTTGTTGGTGGAAAGGGAAGTTGTAGATCTGTCATGATGGGGTTTAGGTGTCTAACCCAAAATGCAGAAGCACTCACTGAATACCGGGGGAAAGTTGGTGATTTATTTAAATATGTACAATGGTGAAAATTCAAGGGTTCTGGGTTCAGCGGCCTGGTCACAGGAGGAACTTGACTGTACAGAAGGGGATTCTGATCTGCAGGGGGGTGGGAACCCTGTGAGTCCAGAGGCTTATCGGCAGGCAGTGGGCTGAGGGCTGGGCTGAGACGGAGACAGAATGCAGGCAGGCAGGTTTCTGGCTGAGAGAAGGGATTCAGATCTGCAGAGGGGGAACCTTGAGAGTCCAGAGGCTTTTCGGCAGGCTGAGGGCTGAGACTGAGACTGAGTGCTGGCAGGCAGAATCCAAGCCGTGGTTTCTCTCTCCAGAGTTCTTCTGGTTTTCAGGCGAGTCAGGATCTGAGAGACAGGGAGAAAACTGGGTCAGACAGGTTTCACAAAAGACAGGGTCTTAGATCAGGCAGGCTGGTTCAGATTCTGCTAACCGTTACTGGCAAACACTCTGGCGCCGGAGTGTCAGTCTCCTCCTCGTGAAGTAGGAGTCCTCTTGATGAGCAGATCGAAGACAGATGTTGCAGGTGAGCACAAGCCCTCAGGAAGGGATCCTCGGCGCCCTCTGGTGGGCAAGCCTCTGGATCCCAACAAGATCAAAATAAGGAAAATAAAAAGAGTTGAAAATGCCGTGTTAACAGACCATGGATAACCCTAACCCTTCTCCTCTTCAGTCTTATGCGACATTCAGACTGCATGTGATAGAAGCAGAAAAAAAGCTCTGCTGCTTCATTTTTCATTCTTGTCCACATTAAGGTCAGACGTCCAGTAAAGTGTGTCCAAATGCGTCTGATGCTTCTGCTGCTCCTGTGTTCAATGCCAGAGAGCAGCTTTGCTATATTAGCTGTGATCAGCGGGTAAAAAGTAGTTTGAATCTATTCTTAAGTGAGAAAGTCCACCTGAAGACATCGTCTGTTCAGTCAGTTCATCCAGATTACCATCCTGCCTTCAAAGATTATTTCTCTGTGGGAGCCGCTCAGACCCCTGTACACAGGCGGTGCTCTGTCACTGGAATTCCCCTTCAACAGCAGCCTCTGGCCCGGTGTACCAGACCTGCTGTGGTCCTGCTTCATGTCAGTGACGTTACGCTGCACGATTGGCTGAACGTTGCCACATGATGTAAAACACTGTGGTTGCCAAGACAACCATAATAACATCACGCAGCATCCGTTTGCTGAGTCGGAAGCATCTGTAGCGCTAGCATGACTTAGGATCAATGAAGTGCTTTCTTCTAGTGTTGCACCGATACTGACACCAGTATCGGACGGGGCCCCGATACTGCCCTAAAATGGTGGTATCGGTATCGGCGAGTACCAACAAATAGTTTATTCAACTATTGCCACCCACTCCTGGTAGGCAATAAAAACTTTTTATTTTTATTATCCAGTAGAACTTTTTATTAAAAACTATTACTGGATTCACTTTGTAATAGATTTTTCCCTGCTTCACAAAGGTAGGCAGCAGCTTGACAAAGCCATGATGGCAAATATTTTACATTATTACGGTATCGGTATTGGCCGATCAGAGCCGGGCCGAGCCTCTTGGGGGCCCTAAGCAGAATTTGATTTGGGGGCCCCCCCTCCTACCATGCAGAATCACCTATACTAGAAGATTACTGACACAAATGTCACACTATAATGTTATAGTGAATATTAAAAATGAATAGACTATGGTAATGTATTAATACAAAATAAATAAACAATACTTACAATACTTTGTTTTATTAAACCTTTTGAATACAAACATTAAATAACTTATTTGCAAATGTGCATTAACTGTGCAATATTTTAAATAAAACCAATATAGACAAACATTAATATCAAAAATAGAATGTTACAAAAACAGATACTTAAATAAGGAAAGCAAACATAAAAACAGCAAGGGTTCAACAATGAATTGTACAACAATGCCCTCAAAATCGTTCCTTCCTAGCTTTTCTGGAGGCAAAGTCACTGATGACATCATTGTATGGTATTGCTTGGCCAACTTTGTTATTAATACTAATGACTGCAAGTCCACTTAGTCTTTCCTGGGCCATTGATGATCTCAAGTATGATTTTATTAATTTGAGCTTGGAAAAGCTCCTCTCTGCTGAGGCAACTGTCACAGGCAGAGTGCAGGCTATCCTGAGAGCTACCCAAAGATTTGGGTAAAGCTCAAACATCTCGTTTTGTGAGAGGTATGTGAGAAGCTCAAAGGCAGTCTTCATAGTTTGGGGAAGTTCAGGAAGACTCTCTATCTCTAATGCCAGTGCGTTACCATCAATATCAGCCTCCTCTCCACAAGTGAGTTTTTCCGCAAGAAGCTCACATTGTTCCCTCCGGACTTTTTGATCAAGCTCCCTAAAATTGAGCAGCACTCCAAAGTTATCTTTAACCTCACTTAGAGATGTAAATCTATCCTCCAATGACTGAATGCTACAATCCACTACGGCATTAAAAAATGACACTTCAAGCCTCTTCATAGCATCCACTATAGGCTCATCTGCAGCCTCATAGGCAAAGTGCCTTTTTGTAGAACGCAATCGCTTCTCTTTCAGCTCTGCTTCTGTGTTCATCCGCTCACAAATTTCTTTAGCAGATGCCTGCGCATCACAGAAGCCTGTTTTTCGGTAACTGATAAGTTCACCTTTGTTCTTTTTTAGAAGGTTAACTGCTACATCAAGCTGCATGTTTTTTGACTGTAGAAGCTTGCTCGTGATGTTAATTTTAGACAAAATGTCATACCAGACAACACAACAAATCTGGAACCTAAATGAACCTATCTCTTCCGCAAGCGAGTTGGCTTCAACAGCCACTACAGGGTCAGTCGCTTTGCTTCTCACTTCTAGCAGGGCTTCCCTCACCTTCTCTGACTGGTACCGCAAAGCTTCAATGCTTTTTATCCTGCTTTCCCAGCGTGTTTCACTCCAGGATTTGAGTGTGATGTCAACAAACTTCCGTAAGACGTCCCACCTTTGAGTGGACCCAGCGAACAAATCGTACACCTTCTCTACATTTGCAAAAAAACAAGAAGCATCCGTTGATGCTTTAGCCGCATCTGACACTGTCAGATTTAGTGTATGGGAACTGCAAGGCACATAAAAAGCTCTTGGATTCTTAACCAATATCCTAGCCTGCACACCTTTGTTTTTCCCCTTCATATTAGCCCCATTGTCATAGGACTGCCCCCGACAATCCTGAAAAGGGATGTTCAATTCCTCAAGCCTGTTAAGGATTAAATTGGACAAACCCAGGCCAGTGGATTCTGGAGCTATCAGAAATCCTAAAAAGTGCTCTTTTATTTCTGGTGTTGTGCCCAGAGTGACTGTGCGCACCACAACAGACATTTGTTCATGGTGACTAACATCAGGTGTACAGTCTAAAATTATTGAATAATATTTGCAGTCCTTGATTTCTGCCACCATTACCTCAATTATTTTGTCACTGACACACTCTATCAGCTCATTCTGGATAGTCTTACCCAGGTACGTGTTGTGCTGCATTCCACTATCAATTCGTCTGATGTGATCTTTTAACACAGGGTCAAATTTTGCCATCAGTTCCACCTCTTTAAGGAAGTTCCCATTGTTGGCCTGATGCAAAGTATCAACAGACCCCCTGAGTGCAAGATTTCTCTCTGCCAAAGACTGAATGATACTAATCAAACGGATAAGAACATCTCTCCAACGATTTCTTTCTGCATCCAAAAGGGCCATTTCTGTTGCATCAATAGTCTTCTGCTTAGAAAGACGGAGGGCAAAATCTTTCCACTTTACCATATTATTGCAATGATCTTGACTATTTTCATGCTGTTTCAGCAAAGCACCTACATTTACCCAATCACACAGTCCCTCTGATGACAGCTTTGTGGACTTTCTTGAAAATAATTTGCAACAGAAGCAGTAAACTGCATCACTTTTCTTTGAATAAATTAGCCAGCTTCGCTTGATTTTTTCCCCATTAACTAATTGTCTGTATGTATAGTGGTAGTGAAAGCTTCGTCCATCTGATCTCTTGGGGAATGTAGAGGTGTCACTGATTGGCGCTGGCCCTCTTCTTACCAGATCAGTCCTTTCTGAATCTGAGAGGAATGCTGACCATTCAGCTGGGTCTATTGGAGGAGCTGTTGATCCATCTTGATAGCTGGAGCTTGTTGGGGCAGTAGATGGGAAATCTATAGCAGTGGGTGCAGATGTAGAAGGACCTGTAGGGACAATAGATTACATAAAAAAGAATAAAATAACATAGCAGAAAATTTTATTGTAAAGCCAACACAAAACAAAAACTTAGATTAACAGACCTGTCATGCCGGCTGAGTTTGAAACCAGTGGATCAGTAAATGTAGGTGCTTGTAACTGCTCCTCGCTTTCAGTCACATGTAAGTGCTCCTCCCTTGATGTCGCTTGTGCAGTGGATGAACCTGCAATGATAAAACAAACAAAGAAAAAATAAAGAAATAAATAAAAAGCTAAATGTTTCATGTCATATTAACAGGCTATGTAACCATTTGCCATCAAGAAAACCCTCACTTGCTGCATCATCAGCTGTGGAGGCACTGACACTCAAAACAGTAGGGGCAGGTAAAGTTGGTTGTTCTCCAAAGTACTTCAATAGTGTTCCTGGGAAAAATAGCATTGCATAATGCATAGTTTTTATTTATTTATTTATTTATTTATTTATTTCGAACAGACAGCAAAAACAATCAAGAAAGAAAAAATTTAAATGAAACAAACTTAAGAATAAAAATATAAAACAAATTATTTTGCCCATGTGACATGCAAATTTTATATTTTCTGTTCGAAAAGGAGCAGCTAGAAGATACATCTTATAATGTCCTGCCCCTTTCCTACTTGTCAATTTATCATCAATTAACTGTCAAAACATCAAGAAACCAAAAAAACACTTGTTTCCATTCCACATGATGTTTAGCCATGTACAATTATTTTAAGTACTATTTATGTCATCAATTACATTATAGACTATTAAACAGTCATCTTATATAGCGTATTTTGAAATGAGCTCGGTTTTAATCAGTTTTTTAAATTGGTTTGCATTTATAATTTTTTTAAACTCGTCATTCAATCCTTTCCAGATATTTACTCCACACACAGATAAACAAAAAATCTTCCTGGTTGTTCTAAAGTGTTGTTTTTTAACGTATCCTTCACCTCTTAGATCATAACTCCCCCTCTCTGTCACCAAACATTTCCTGTATATTGTGTGGAAGTTTTTGATTTCGGACCTTAAACATGAATTGTGAAGTTCTAAATATTACCAGGTCCCAGAATTTCAGTATATTTTATTTGATAAATAACTGATTTGTGTGTTCCCAGTATCCCACTTTATGGAATATTCGGATTGATTTTTTTTTGTAAAACGTAAAATGGTTGTAAATTTGTTTTGTATGTATTCCCCCAAACTTCCACACAATATGTTAAATGTGGTACAATAAGTGTTTTGTACAAAATAAACAAAGATTTGTGGTCCAGGACGAATCTAATTCTTATAACAGCAACACTTTTGGTTATTTTAGATTTTACTAGGCTGATCTGATGTTTCCTGCTAAACTTATCGTCTAATATGACACCCAAGAATTTTATTTCATGTACTTGTTCTAAATCAACACTTTCAATTGATATTTTAATTGGATTGTTTTCCTGTTTTTAATTTTTTCCGAATATCATGAATTTGGTTTTATCTAAATTTACTGATAATTTATTGTAGAATTAGTTTATTTTCCCATCTTGCACTACAAGAAACTCCACACCTCACCTAACAATTCATATTCTATTGGCAAATGAGGCATAATTGCCATATGGTAAAAACTTAACATTGTGATCTACTGCAGCCTAAATATGAGGAAAGCACCATGTTAATAAAACTGCACTCTATTTTCATTTTTGGTATATTTTCTAATAAAGATAAATTACCATCTCTCACCAAAAATCTTAGAGCAGAGAGCGCATGTGCTTTGTCTATTAAGTTAGTAGATTCATTTTAACACAAACAACAATGCTAGCTAAGCTGGCTGCTGGCATCTGTGTTTTCTCCAACTTAAACCGATATCTATCCATCCATCCATTATCTTCCGCCTATACGGGGTTGGGTCGCGGGAGTAGCAGCTTCAACGCGAGGCCCAGACGTCCCTCCCCTCCGAGGGGATTCCCAAGCAGGCGTTCCCAGGCCAGGCCAGCCGAGAAACATAGTCCGTCCAGCATGTGCTGGGTCTCCTACGCCGATATGTATCAACACATAAAATACACACCTACCTAAATAAATGTATATTAATAACGGGTAATATTTCACTGTTAATGGTGATGGATGGCTGATAAATATCACGACATGAGTTATGATGACTAGCTAGCTGTGCTGCTGCTGCACAAAATATAACGGTCAGTAAATAATCATGCAAACATACCTTTATCTTGCTCTTTTTTCTCTTCCTCTTTCCTTTTCTTTTTTCTTTTTTCGGCACCAGAGGGATAAATCCTTTTTTGTGACATGGCTTAGACTTGGTTATTAACAGGTGCGCGCCAGTGTGAATTGTCAATGCAGGCGCGCTGCATACCGTGAGCTGTCTGCGGCTGCCGTCGCGAAGTGAATGCGCATGAGCAGTTGTGGACAAATCAGAATTTTTTTTGTCTTGAATTTTTTATTTATTAATTGGTATTCATCATTTATATCACTTGTTTAAGTTATTTAAATGTAAAAAAAAAAAAAAAAAAAAAAAAAAAAAAAAAAATGGACCAGGGCCTGTTCAATCATTTTTGCTTGGGGCCCCCTGGCCACCAGGGGGCCCTAAGCGGCCGCTTAGTTCGCTTATGCCTCGGGCCGGCCCTGTGGCCGATACTGCACAGCCAGGTATCGAGTATTGGTATCGGGGCCAAAAAATGGCATCGGCGCAACACTACTTTCTTCCAGCAAGGAAATCCAAAAGACAGCAGAAGATAGTTATGTTGTTGGAGTCTCTGAAAAACTCAAGAGGATTTTCCCCAAACACAAAATCCCAGAACATTTCAAACCAAACAAAACCCTTAAACAGAGACTAGTGCATCCTAAAGATAAAACCCCAGATCTAATCTGAGCGGAGTGGTGTCTGCAGTAACCAAACAACCTCTGCACAGACGCATGGCCCAACACAGAAGAGCGCCCTGCTCTGGACAAGACTCTGCGGTACATCTACACCTTATGGACAAAGGACATTCTTTGAAGGACCAGAATGTTCACATTCTGGATAAAGAAAAGTTTGAGACGGGCATGAAGGAAGCCATCTATGTTAAGAGAGAAAAAACAACCTTAAAAAGAGGGGGTGGACTCAGATTCCAGCTTCCAAAAACTTACAATTCAGTTATTGAGTTGATTCCTACCAGGTATCACCACAACACCCCCACCCCATCACAGAGGAACAAAGCACCTCCTCTCTTCAACCGGTGAACAATCCCCCCTTTAAAGGCACACTATGCAACATTTTTCAGTTAATTAATGTGTTCCATAACGTTTTGGATGATTAAATGAGTCATTTCAGGTTGAACAAAGGTATTCTCGGCCGCCCTGGTGGTCTGTGGGGGAAATACCGCACTTGCAATTGCAGGAGCCCTCGGCCCGCACCCACAGGCTCAGAAGTCTCGCGAGAGTCGGTCTTGCTTTACGGCGAGAACTGCTACACCCCCCAGTTAAAAGCATGCTTGTTGCTAGCACAGTGGCGATCTTTGTGCAATTTTGCTGCTTTCACACCGGACGCAGCAAAATCGCGTCTGCTGCTTCATTTTTGCTGCTTGTACCAGTTAGTTCTGACGTGCGGCTGAAGCAGCTTTGCTGTTCTGGCTGCGCGGTGCAAAAGTGTGTCTGACGCGCGTTGGGCGGAGCTTCATTATCCTTTCTCTGCCTTGCAGCTATATTTGCTGAGATCAGTGGGAATAAAGTAGTTTTAATATGTTTTTAAGTGAGAAAATCCACCTGAAAACGTAATCAGTGCAGTCAGTTCATCCAGATTACCATCCTGCCTTCCAATGTTATTTCTGTCGGAGCCGCTCAGACCCCCACATACCAGCGGTGCGCCGACAGAACGAATCCCTTCATCAGCAGCCTCTGGCCGGGTCGCCTCCTCGCGGTTCACCGCGGCAGCTGGTAGGTGTTTTTCATCTAAATAATCCAAACTGCAGGCAGCAGGATAATAAAAGCGAACATATTCTGCTGGCAGATTTCTACATTTTAAGTTAATTTAGGCGTCAATAAACTGTTTCAGAGGAGTGATCATAGCGCTCTGATCATCAGCGCTGTGTCTCTCTCCCTGCCAGCTCCCAGATCAGCTTCTCTGATTGGTTGACGCGGCGCGTCGAGCAGCAAAAATTCAATTTTTCCATCTCGAGCACCAGCGCGTTTGCGGCGCGTCAGATGCTTAAACGCGTCCGACGCGCTGCGCATGCTGCTCAGACGCGCTGCGCCTGCTGCTCAGACGCGCTGCGCCTGCTGCTCAAAGCGCGCCGCGGGACCTTTTGCTGCGCCTTGACGCGCGTCAACCATTGACTTTGCATGTAAACTCGCTGCTTCTGTCGCGCCAGCTGAGTCCAGTGTGAACGCAGCATTAGTCATTCGTTGCGTTGGCCTGTCTGCTAAGCTCAAAACAACCGCGCCTGGCTTGACGGAGAAACCAGGAGAACAGCTGTGCATATTTACGACAGTGCACTTTTACTTTCGCCCTCTGGGGGGAGCCTCGCTGGAAAATCAACACCGGTTGCATAGTATACCTTTAACGACCAACCTTTCACAATCATAGACAGCTTTCAGGTATCACAGGCTTACTATGGAACCAAAAGACCTGCTCGTCAATACAAGGCCTTGTTTTTGGTCCACTATATAAAGCCTTAAACTCAATGCGAATCCAGACATTTTGAATTGAGAGAGCTTCCTGGAGGGGAAGCGAAATGTCTTCAAACCTCGGAAACAAAGTCCACTTTTACGGAATCTGCTGCAAGTTATTTTTAATTTAAAGAAGTTTAAATTTCGATGTATGGTCAAATGAACCCTTTTTTCTTTTAAATGTCTAGGTCTATCCATGTCAATGACCAACCTAACTTTAGCCATTCTTGAACCTAAAACTAATCTGAGTATCGTGAACGGCTGCTGGGCTACACTTTGGACGCCCCTGCTCAAAGCATTGAATAAAAACTGCTATGTTAATGGCTGCAGGGGCTTAAACGTGTCGCTGTTCACATAGAGCAGTTTAACGAGTAACTTTTTCACCTGGTTTGTTAACAGCCAAAGACTTCATTCGGAACTTGATGGAAAAAAACCCAACGAAGCGCTTCACCACTGAACAGGCACTCCGACATCCCTGGTGAGTTCCACACAAACAGCCTCTGTGAGCTTATCTTTTGGTTTTTATTCCTACTAACATATCCCACTCATATGATATCAGGATTGCTGAGCACACGGCCAAAGACCTGGACATCTATCAGTCCGTCTGTGAACAGATGGGGAGAAACTTTGCCAAATCTAAATGGAAGGTTTGTGATGCTGTTGTTTTCTACTTTAATGCAGCAACATTTCCTTTGATCAATTAAAAGTGTACGAAGAGTGATAAAAAAACTGTTTGCTACTTATTGTGATCGACCTTCTAAAAGGCTCCATGTTTGATTTTTTTCTCATGATTCTGGACAATCCATTCATCAAATATGAGAACTGATCCTGGGTCTGGTTCTGCTGGAGGTTACCTCCTGTCAATAGAGCGTAATTCCTACTCACTTGCAGCAGAATTCTGGCCTTGTCTGGATTTTTGAGCATCTTTCCAAACACCGAGCTGAATAATTTGAGCGCTTATTTCATGTAAGCATATCACCAAAGTGTATTTGATTATTAAGGGAAGCTGTGGCCCAAGGAGATCAAGTAATTGAGTTATGATCAGGAAGCTTTTATTCCTCACTGAGGTATCATGATGACTCGAACCAGTAGACATGTTACGATAGTGTGTTAAGAAATAAAGACGCAAATGAACTCTAAAAAGAAAGGAGAAGAATCAAACTTCTTGTCAGTGTTCAGTCCTCTGTTATACAGTCGGAAATTTGTCTACATTTCTATTGCTAAAACTACCAGCAATGTTGAGAAGACGTTTTCCTGAGGCAATAGTCCAGGAAAATGTTTTCATATTTCAAGCTTGGATTCATTGGATGCATCAGAGTACTCTTCTTTGTAGCTTGGGTCTAAATCACCAGCTTATTGTGATATGAGGTTAGCCAATATCACAGAGTCTGTCCAATACCATTTCCTAGGGATGCAGGATATTGGGATTTTGGCCGATATCCGATATGCTGATATTTTAAAACTCATGTAGCCGATAACCGATATCGATACCGATGTTAAAGCTGGACAAAAATAAGTAGTCATTGAAAATAGCAGTTTTGTTATCCATTTCTGACACTTTGAAAAATAATAAACTCAAATATATTTTCATATGCTGATATCAAATAGATTTTTAAAAACGCGGTATCGATCTATTTTACTTTCAAAATCTGGTGAAATTTCATCGTTCCGTTACAAACTCGTGATATTTTGCAAATTCTTGTGAGATTTTGTTAGTAAAATAGATCGATACCGCGTCAATATATCAACATATAAAAATATGGCAACATTTGGTGAATTTTCGGGGGATTTCGTAGCATAACGATGACATATAGCAATATTTCATTAGTAAAAGAGATTGATATGGTGTTTTTAAATGGCAATTTATCAGCATATGAAGATATTGGGATATTTTAATGGATCAACATTTTTTCCCTCATCTTTAGAAGTTTTTAAGTCTGTAAAAAAGAAGTTTTTGAGGAAGAAGTAGTAGTATTTTTTTATTTTAGACTTTAGAAACTCAGAAGCTGATCAAATATCGGGTTAAATATCGGTGGGGGGGCCGATGTCATTCAGTTTTAAGGCCGATACCGATAGGGGGCCCATTATATCGTGCATCCCTACCATTTCCCATCAGTTTACTCAGCACCTTTGCGATCAGTCTATAAGACATCACCTGCCCATGTAAGACAGTTACCTACATTACTATCATCTCGCAGAAACAACTCATCATTTAAGCCTTTCAACCTCTAAGCTTTAACTGGCACCAGGCAACAGATTCCTTCCAAATATAGAAATGATAATAATCAATAACCTTTTCTCTATAGTCGCGTGCAATTTGGATTTCAAAATAAAGGCATATCTTAAAGATGATGGTATAGGACTTATTTTATAGAGTATTATATTTTCCAGACTATAAGCTGCCACTTTTTTCCAACGCTTTGAATCATGTGACTTATAAGAGGTTGTGGCTTTTCTGTGGATTTTTCCCAACCGCCAGAGGGGGGAAGTCAGAGTTTCATTTAGCACTGCTACCTAGCTAGCAGCAGGCACGACGGAGAACAAATGTCCTGGATTCCCACATTTTGACATTTATTTGCCACATTTGCTGACGGACCAAAGAAGAGACTGGGCTCAACTCCTAAAAGTTCAAATAAAGAGCTGATGAAGCCCCATCTTCCAGTGGAAGCTCTTACTGCTGTAAGCTAACAAGCTAACAGGAACTAGCATTCTTCTGTCTCCTTGAACCCCAGTCGACCTCGGCAGATGATCGCTCATACCGAGTCTGCTTCCGCCTGAGATTTCTTCCTTTTTAAAGGGATTTTTCCTCTCCACTGTCACTACAAGCATGCTTAGTATAAGTTGATGCAATTAACTGGTTTTCCTTAGATATCAATTTGACTGAATGATCTGGTTGAATTGCATCTGTAGTGCCTTGAGATGACATGTGTTGTGAATTGGCGCTTTATAAATAAATATAGAGGCAATTGAATTGAACTGAATCGAATTCTTCGTCCGTACTCCAGGGACTTTATACAGAGCTCCCCCTACAGGTTTGGTGGGAGACAGTTTGCTAGATATCAGCAGCAAAACAAATAGTGGGCGTGGCTTATAGTGAGTTGAGCTCATAGTCCATAAAATATTGTACCCAAACAAAAAGATTGGTGTGAAAAATAAAACAGAACAAAATTGGTATTCTGATATCAAGTAATAATTTACATGGTAATTTTTATGTGTTTGCATTATCCCACAGCAGGCCTTCAATGTAGCCTCAGTTGTCAACCACATGAGGAAACTACAGCTTTCCCACACAGAGGCATACCCATCACCCCTCCCTCTACCCAACATCGTAGTAGAGTCTTCTCTAGAGTCTGACTCAGAGCTGCTAAAACCCCGCTGTGAGAAGGACGCCCCCCTGGATTCTAACGGGAACCCTATTGTGATGGCTCATCATCTATCAAGCACAACCACAGAGTCAGGCAGAGGGATCTGTCCATCTCTTATCTCCATCCACAGCCAACCTGGAGGCGCACCCACTGCAGAGGGCGCCCATAGCTTCCATTCACAGGATGACACCCATTTTAGACCATCTCAGAGGTGAGACCTACTAAACTTTTCCTGTTTTTCAAATTAAAGAACAAAAACAGTGTGTTATAGAAATACTGAGACATTAAGAATTAGATTTTTAGTTGTGAGTTTCTCTATAAATTACAGCAAGTAAAGAAACAAGTAATCCACACTGCTGGTGGAGATTCTCCGTCATCCAGGTCGTAGTCATTCCAAGACGTTAAAAAACAAACCACTGCTTTACAAAGTTTGAAGAGGTTTGGCTTCCCATGCAGGAAGCTTTCTCAGTTCAAAATGGTATAAAGAATAAATAATAAAGAATGAATAAAGAAGATAGGTGGTTTGAAATGGGTGTGAATGAAGGCATTTATGTTAAAAGAGAAAAACCAACCTTAAAAAGAGGGAGGGTACTCAGCTCTTAAAAACCTACAATGAAGCAATACAGTGGATTCCTTGCCAGTACCATCTCAACCCCCATCGCTATGCAAGGGGGACAGAAAATAAAAAATAAAAGGTCAGCCAGTCCAACAATGACCGTTAACGACTGCCTTTTCAGAGGAATGGGCCATTGGGTATTGCAGGCCAATAACGACCTCAACCACTCCCATTATTAAGGGTTGGAGCAGGTTTTCCCGTTTCAATCTGCATGTTTTTGAAGCCATTACCAGGTTTTTGTTGGGGCTACTCTATAAAAGCCTGAAACTCAACAATAATCCAGAGATTTTGAATTGAAAAAGCTTTCTGGATGGGAAACTTGGAAAACAAAGTCCAGTGGAATGTTTTTTAACCTTGACTTTTTGTAAGTAATCCACACATACAAAGGAATTAAAGCTAATAAATCTACAGATGAAGTGAAACATTTGAATGGCATTAGAATGCATTTTCAACCAACTTCTTTTGTTTTGGGTACAACCAAATCATTTGCACTGATGTTTCCTTGATTATATGATGTCTGCTGGTCTCATATGATATCTCATCCACAGCTTTTGGTATTTATGATTGGCCGTGCATTTGTTGGGATAATGTTGGGTTGATTGTTATTTTCGACAGAAATCAGTTAATTCCATCCATGTTCTGCTGCTTGTCCGTCATGGTCACTGGTAACCATTTCTATGGGCCTTTCGCCCCATTAAACTAGCCCCATCAAACCGATCCGTGTCGAGTTCGGACTGAGCTAGGATCAGATAACCATGCAGAGCTTGGTTCTTACGACCATTAACACATCACAATAGTACGGTTCCTCACCTCCTATTGGCGGTTGACGATACTACAGCTCTCAAAGTGGGAATTACACAAACAAAAATGGCTGGATAGCGTCTTCTGCCCAAATTTCAATGAGAGCCTCTGTCTCGGCCTCATCCCAGGCGACACTGCGCTCTTTTGATGAACAGGTGAAGAGATCAGTGAATTGCAAAGACGGACACACTGGGAAACCTGCAATATGAGTCAGCTGTCTGTAAATAGGAGATGAGGCGGTCTGCTCATTTTCTCTTTCTTATCAGAGAACCGAACCACAGATGAACCGTGCCGAGCCCTAATGTTAGACTTAGACAACTTTTATGGTCATTTTGTACAGTGTAGTGTATATAAAATGAAATTTTATTTTGTACAGCTTTCATGACACTTCCACTCCAAAAACTGTAGTGGTGATCAAATTTAAACAGTGTGGGAGAAAAATATGGTGCTAAAAGATGCATTGATATGGAAGGGCTCTCTAAAGGGCTCTCCTCATCCTCCGCAGGAAGTCCAAGCGCTTAAACAATGTAAATGACTAAGTACCTCAAAGTAGATTCTTTGATCTGTGTGAATAGTGAATGTTGCTACAGGCAACCTTTACTATTTATGTGGATTTATTTTTTGTTGCAGCTGCATTTCATCTCATTCACAGCAACATCATTAATGTTCTTGGCTTAGCAGCTCGTTTGTTATGAGGCTGTTCAGCAGAATTCCCATATTCTCAGTTATCTTAGTGGGTTCTTATTTATCCTCTATTTTTGGACAAACAGCTCTCTTAAAAGCCCCAGGATTTGTATTATAAAGGAAACAGAGATATCCTTCTAATCATCAGTTTTCTTTCCCATTGCTGTGGAAGCTCCTCCACAATCAGCCTGAGAGAAAGTGCACCTTAAGTCCAGTGGATGGTGGCGAGAATAACATTCTTTTGGTTCTCCCTTTACCTCCATGCCAACTGGCTTTAAGTAAATCCTTAAGCTTAAAAAGTTAAACATAAAATTTTTTATCAACCTGCATCTGGCCAAAGTTGCCTTTTAACTGTACAGGTGCTGGTCATAAAATTAGAATATCATGAAAAAGTAGATTGATTTCAGTAATTCCATTTAAAAAGTGAAACTTGTATATTATATTCATACATTACATACAAACTCATATATTTCAGATGTTTATTTTGTTTAATTTTGATGATTACAAATGACAACAAATGAAAATCTCAAATTCATCATATCAGAAAATTAGAATATTGTGAAAAGGTTCAAAATTGATGGCCCCTGGTGCCACACTCTAATCAGCTAATTAACTCAAACCACCTGCAAAAGCCTTTAAATGGTCTTTCAGTCTAGTTCTATAGGCTACACAATCATGGGGAAGACTGCTGACTTGACAGTTGTCCAAAAGACGACCATCGACACCTTGCACAAGGAGGGCAAGACACAAAAGGTCATCGCTAAAGAGGCTGGCTGTTCACAGAGCTCAGTGTCCAAGCACATTAATAGAGAGGCGAAGGGAAGGAAAAGATGTGGTCGAAAAAAGTGTACAAGCAAGAGAGATAACCGCACCCTGGAGAGGATTGTGAAACAAAACCCATTCAAAAATGTGGGGGAGATTCACAAAGAGTGGACTGCAGCTGGAGTGAGTGCTTCAAGAACCACCACACACAGACGTATGAAAGACATGGGTTTCTGCTGTCGCATTCCTTGTGTCAAGCCACTCTTGAACCACAGACAGCGTCAGAAGCGTCTTGCCTGGGCTAAAGAGAAACAGGACTGGACTGCTGGTGAGTGGTCCAAAGTCATGTTCTCTGATGAAAGTAAATTTTGCATTTCCTTTGGAAATCAAGGTCCCAGAGTCTGGAGGAAAAGAAGAGAGGCACTTCATCCACGTTGCTTGAAGTCCAGTGTAAAGTTTCCACAGTCAGTGATGGTTTGGGGTGCCATGTCATCTGCTGGTGTTGGTCCATTGTGTTTTCTGAGGTCCAGGGTCAACGCAGCCACATACCAGGAAGTTTTAGAGCACTTCATGCTTCCTGCAGCTGACCAACTTTTTGGAGATGCAGATTTCATTTTCCAACAGGACTTGGCACCTGCACACAGTGCCAAAGCTACCAGTACCTGGTTGAAGGACCATGGTATCCCTGTTCTTAATTGGCCAGCAAACTCTCCTGACCTTAACCCCATAGAAAATCTATGGGGTATTGTGAAGAAGAAGATGCAATACACCAGACCCAACAATTCAGAAGAGCTAAAAGCCACTATTAGAGCAACCTGGGCTATCATAACACCTGAGCAGTGCCACAGACTGATCGACTCCATGCCACGCCGCATTGCTGCAGTAATACAGGCCAAAGGAGGCCCAACTAAATACTGAGTGCTGTACATGCTCATACTTTTCATGTTCATACTTTTCAGTTGGCCAACATTTCTATAAATCCTTTGTTTTTATTGGTCTTCAGTAATATTCTAATTTTCTGATATGATGAATTTGAGATTTTCATTTGTTGTCATTTGTAATCATCAAAATTAAACAAAATAAACATCTGAAATATATGAGTTTGTATGTAATGTATGAATATAATATACAAGTTTCACTTTTTAAATGGAATTACTGAAATCAATCTACTTTTTCATGATATTCTAATTTTATGACCAGCACCTGTATATTTAATTTAATATAATATCCAGGTCAATCTCACATTTCTACAGCACAAACTGAAATGTTTTTAGTGCAAATATTATTTATCGAAGTCCATATCCACATATGCATACCGTAAATCCTCTAATATAGGCCATTAGAGGTACATCTTGGTCCAGGCCATTATTAGAAGGAGGCCAGAATTAGAGGCAAACATTTTCCAGCAGCTGCAAATTTTCTGCACAGCAATACAAAAAAAAAAAAAAAAAGAAAGACACAATGGAATCTTGACCAAACTGACTTGCGAAAAGAAGATTAATGGAGATGTTCTGCCATCACAGCGAAATTTTATTTGAGGAAGGCAACCAGTATCATATATTTCAAGGGAAATTTTAACGCTGTCTGGTTACCACCAGACCTACCGCTAATCATGTGTCTTTCTGATCAGAACAATTGTGTAAGGCCACTATGATCTCTGTGTAAGGATGGGACTTCCCATGCTAATGGCTTGAATTCATTAGCAAACATTGCCCCCCTGTGGTATTTGTATGTTACCACAGGGGGGCAAACATTCCCAGGATTAAAATGTCATAATGAGCTTTATTTTGGTGTAATGAATTCTGGCTGTGTGCTGCTTTTCAGCTTGGATGTTGTGGCTCAGAGGAAGGAACAACCGTTTCAGTCTGGAGTCTGCACGCTCATGTGACGAACAGAATCACCTCTAATGAAGGTAAAATCTCCTCACTGCTCCCCGAATTCCAAGGAAACTTTGTTTCCACCATTTTCACACACTTGATTTGTTTTTGCAGCTTGTTCTATGAATCCGTGAGCCTCGTCCTCATCAAGCCACCTGCGACTGACTCCATCATGCTGTTTGCTGCAGATAACGAGCCCATTTAAGTGATATCTGTGACTACAGATTCAGAGACATGATGAAGGGCCAGAGGGACATGCTACTCACAAATATGCACAAAGTCATGCATTTATTCATTAAGAGTTTATTTTCATATGTAACATACCCTTGAACTGTGTTTAGACACAGAGTTTGTTTAGGCGTGATTAAAGCAGCATTTTCTAGAACACTGGTTCTCAAAGTGGGGGGGCAGCTAGTTCAATTGCATGGGAGGCTTGGGAGAAATCAATTATTACCAGTTTTGATAAATATAATTTTTTTGATCTATTGATCGTTGCTGAAATAAACAGTTAACAAGTTTAAAGGAAATAATAGCTGTCTTTGTTGCAATATTTCATTTTCTATTGCAAAAATGTAAGTCTAAATAAGTTTTTTCTTTTAATTAAGTGAATTTTTTGTTGAACTGAGGTAAGAGAGACATTTTGCCAATGGAGCAAGACAATTTACATTTAGAATAGAAAATCCATTTATTGTCCCACAGTGGGGAAATTATATAAAACTGCACCTGGAGAATTAATAACCAATATCCAGCTATGAACATTTTTACAGTAACGGATATTTGAAAATAGCAGCAACATCAGAGATGTGCAGAATGACAGCAGCAGGTTATTTAACTGACTGAGGTAGAAACTGCAAAACCAGCATGCATGGAACCATTTACTGAGGTTGTTGGGAACAGTGGTGGTTCTAGAGTCTTCCAGCTGCTGGGAGGAAGGATCTGTGATAACGCTCCCTGGTGCATTTAAGGTGCAGCAGTCTGTCACTGATGGAGCTCTCCAGTTATTTGAAATAAGAAAAGACAATTGCTGTCTCTTATTTCAAGTGCATATTATCTAATTATCTTGTTTTAAGAGTTAAAAATTTGGGTCATTCTTTAAATGCAGGGCCTTTTGGGTGTCAACATTTGGGATTTGTTTTTTTGGCAGATTATAAGATTTACTCTTGAAAACAAGGCTGTACACTTGAACATATATCCAGGTAACGTCTTCCTATGGGCGACGACTTGAAGGCACAAACTAAACTGTTCATCATTTATCATTTATGGTACGCCAGCATTCAGAACATGGAGGCCAATCACTGTCCCCCAGACATCTGCGGTTATATATTTTTTGAAACAAAGCGGATTGTTTTTACTTTTACAAATAAAAAAGTGGGGACAAGGCAAAAAAAAACACACACAAAACAAAATAAAATAAAATGCAGAAAGTAGGTGTCATGTCCTTAATTATATAATAGACCATAGTTTGTATTTAATAAGAACTCTATATATTATAAAACATCTTTATATTTACAGAAAATACGGATTGAGATGCAAAAGGCACCGCATTATAAAGAATGACCGACTCATTCCACTGGCAAACTATCTCATTTAAGGGTAGATAAACTTCATTTAAGAAAGTTTTCCTTATTTCTAGATCATTTTTCCAGTGCTGGGATTATTGGGGTGTGTAAAAAAAAGGCCCAGCCAGAAGTCTGAGATCCACCGCTTCCGACGATGTTTTCACTTGTAACCGGGATTCATTCGAGTTATTAATCTGCTAGTCTGTCCTTTGTGAACGCAGCTCTATTCATCTATGCTGTTTCAGGTTATGCTGGGAAACCATTGAAGGCCAGTATAGAGATATTTCCTCAGATTTTTAATCCCGCTTTATTTTGTAATCTCAGATTTCAGTTTTTCACACACAGCCTCAAAATAATGACCTGATTATTTTATATCACTGTATAAAAACAGACACACACAGTGTTTCTCTATCCTTGTGGGGACTTTCATTTGACTCCTGTTTTTTTTCTAACTCATTTCTACAGCCTGACTGTGACACTTACCAGTTAGGTTTAGGGTAAGGGTTTAAACCTCACCGAAGGCTTTAAATTACAGGTTTAAACCTAATTTAAGGGTTTAAATTATAGATTTAAACCTAACGTAAGGGTTTAAATTATAGATTTAAACCTAACCTAAGGGTTTAAATTATGGGTTTAAACCTAACCTAAGGGTTTAAATTAGGGGTTTAAACCTAACCTAAGGGTTTAAATTAGGGGTTTAAACCTAACCTAAGGGTTTAAATTATGGGTTTAAACCTAACCTAATGGTTTAAATTACAGATTTAAACCTAACCTAATGGTTTAAATTACAGATTTAAACCTAACCTAAGGGTTTAAATTATGGGTTTAAACCTAACCTAAGGGTTTAAATTAGGGGTTTAAACCTAACCTAAGGGTTTAAATTGGGTTTAAACCTAACCTAATGATTTAAATTACAGATTTAAACCTAACCTAATGGTTTAAATTACAGATTTAAACCTAACCTAAGGGTTTAAATTATGGGTTTAAACCTAACCTAAGGGTTTAAATTAGGGGTTTAAACCTAACCTAATGATTTAAATTACAGATTTAAACCTAACCTAATGGTTTAAATTACAGATTTAAACCTAACCTAAGGGTTTAAATTATGGGTTTAAACCTAACCTAAGGGTTTAAATTAGGGGTTTAAACCTAACCTAAGGGTTTAAATTATGGGTTTAAACCTAACCTAATGATTCAAATTACAGATTTAAACCTAACCTAATGGTTTAAATTACAGATTTAAACCTAACCTAAGGGTTTAAATTATGGGTTTAAACCTAACCTAAGGGTTTAAATTAGGGGTTTAAACCTAACCTAAGGGTTTAAATTAGGGGTTTAAACCTAACCTAAGGGTTTAAATTAGGGGTTTAAACCTAACCTAAGGGTTTAAAATATGGGTTTAAACCTAACCTAATGGTTTAAATTACAGATTTAAACCTAACCTAATGGTTTAAATTACAGATTTAAACCTAACCTAAGGGTTTAAATTAGGGGTTTAAACCTAACCGAAACTCATTTCACACCCTAGCCTAAAACAGCATTATTAGCTGTGCGATCAGGCATTGGTCCTCATGAGGAGCAGCCGGTCCCCACAATGTTTGAAAAACATGAACACATGTGTTCAGTGTTGTTTCTCAACATAAAATGTTTTACAGACCAGGACATGCATCTGTGCTCTGTGTTACTGCTAATGCTAAAAAATGCTGATGTTTTTTTGTTTTTCTGTCTCTGTCTTTAAAGCTGCTCCTCTAACGAAAGTCATTAAGTGCCACAAGCCTGTGGAAAGATGCTGCTTCCACTAGAGATGCACCGATCAGTTATTTCTAGATTAATTCATATTTTCTGTGTTTTTCTTGACCTGCTAAAAAGTGTTTTTACAGATTCCAAATTTGGATTTCCAAAATCAGTTTTTTTTTTAAATTCATTTAAGATTTTGTGCCATGGATGGCCTCCCACCATGCGTTTATTGACAGACCTAACCCCTTATAGGGAAAGTCCACAAAGGCATCGAGTAGAAACCAAGCAGAACTTTTCATCTTCTTCCTTCAGGATGAAATACTTCCGGTGTTGTCAGAACATCCTTGGGTTTGTTTCAAGAAGCAGGTTTACTGAAAACTCCTTAAGTTTTCTAAACCCGAAATCGGGTAAACTCTGAGTTTCCTCAACCACTGTTTCAGTCACTATAAATATCAAAATGGCCACTTTAAATGTATAACTTAAAGGTGCAGTGGGAGATCTTTTCTGACGCCCTTTTTACCACGTGGCTTAAAGATCTCCACACAGCCGCTTAGCCAGCAGTGAAATAGAAGCTCTGGAAGTAAAACTAAAATAAATGGTCCCGCTACAGTGAGAAATCAATGAATAAAACACGGTGTGTGGTCCAGTATTGGTTCCTGACATGTCAATCATGGTCGTCTGCTTGTCCCTCCCCCCTGAGACATGAACGAATCAACCCCCAGTGCTTGTGCAGAAGGCCATGACTGGAAGCTAGCCAGTATTATGCTACGTTCAAACCTAAAGCAGCAGGAGCAGCAAAAACGCACGTTCTGCTTCATTTTTGATGCTTGCACCAGTTTAGTTCTGACGCTCTGCTAAAGCATCTGTGCTGCTCTGGCTGTGCGATGGAAAAGCAGGTCTGATGCGTGTTGGGCGGAGCTACCCTATCCTTTCTCTGCCTGGAACAATGGCGGCTATATTAGCTGTGATCAGCGGGTAGAAAGTAGTTAGAATCTATGTTGAAGTGAGAAAGTCCTCCTGAAAACATGGTCTGTGCAGTCAGTTCATCCAGATTACCATCCTGCCTTCAAAGATTATTTCTGTCGTAGCCGCTCAGACCCCCACATACCGGCGCTGCGCTGTCACTGGGAATCCCCAGCAGCAGCCCGGTCGCCTCCGCGCGCTTTGCAGCGGCGGCAGGAAGGCATTTTTCATGTACCTAATCCAAACTGCAGGCAGCAGGATAATAAAGGCGAACATATTCTGCTGGCAGGTTTCTGCATCTTAAGTTAATTTAGGCGTTAATAAACTGTTTCAGAGGAGTGTTCATAGCGCTCTGCATCAGCAGTGCTGCGTCTGACTCCCTGCCAGCTCCCAGATCAGCTCCTGCTGCTGTAGATGCGCTGCAGACAGCATGCGTGTTCATGTGTTTTGAAGACATGGTTTCGAGGGGTGGACTGAAGGGGGAGGCATGGTTATGTATGTTCAAAAATATAGCTTGCTGGAACCGTTTTACCAAGATCTCCTACAGCACCTTAATTCTTACTACTTTACTCTCTAAAATTCAGTTTCTGCTAGAAAAATGTAATTTAGAAAATATATTACAGTTCAGTCTCAGAGTTCGATTTTGATCAGGAAGAATCTTATTTTAGTGATTTACAAATGGAACAACAGAGAGGAGAGTAATTTGAATAAATGTAAGAACGGCCTGCCATAGAGCAACTCGAGCAACAATCTCTTTCACCATCTTCCCCTCCTTTGCAGATGTAGCACTGTTTCTATGTCTTCAACACGTTCTCTATTTTTTTCATTCTGTATTAAAATCTCTAGTTCCAATGGGGTGAAATAGGCACTCTCTGTTGCCGTGGTGATTAATTGAATCTGTGCTATACTGATAACGGCTTTTCATACTTGTTACACACGGGCTAAACTAAGTGGCTCTTCTTAAGAGTTGATTGAACTAATTCATAGCAGCCACTGTGAAACTGAAAACTTGGAGTTCACTACTTTAGGCTAGATCAATTTAGAGTTGCAGATTTGAATCTGAGTTTGTTAAACCTGCTTCTTGAAATGGACCCCTGGTGGTGTCTGCTAATTAAGAAATAATATTATTCCTAATTTTGGAGAGACTGTTGTCAGTGGAATAAATCATCCGGTTTACGACAGCTGTAGATTTCTCGGTGCATCCCTGGTCAGCACTAGTCATGCCATATAAGACTGTATTTTAACATACATGACAGTTTTTTTATTGTTTTCATGTAATATATATGTTATCTAATGCTCCTCCCGTTTCTCTTGGGAAAAAAAAGCATTAATAAAGAAAATAAACTCCAAACGGTTTAGGTTTCTCAGAAAACTACCATTTATTATAAAAATGTAAAGACAAAAAAAAATAAATACTGTCCCTTTTTTTCCAACAGTGGAGCGTAGCTCAGAGTGAAACGCAGAGTAAGATCTTTCAGCACAAAGAATGATTTTCCTGAAAAAAGTGCGATGCAAAGAGTGCAAATATAAAAGATGTATGTTATAACGATCAGAGAGCGCTGGTAGGAGCGGGTTTAATTCTGACAGCTGTGCAGCTTCTCCGTTTTAGATCGAAGAGTTTTCAAGATGTCTTGAAGCTTGGCATCGAGTCCCTCAAGCTTCGTAGACTTCTGGAGGATCTCTTCCTGGAGTCTTCTGAGAGAGTCTGCTTTTCCTAAAAAAAACCCAGCAGGGATGATGTCACAGATTGAGAATGAATTATACTTTCTAAATGATACTTCTGTCATTATGGCACAAAACTGAAAACATTTACAGCATCAATCTGCAACTTAAAAGGTAACAATTGACAAACAGAAGTTTGTCACAGTTCATGATAGTAAAGGAATAAAATTTCCTTTGTTACCTTGCAGGGAATCTGTCATATTCTGCGTGGTGTTGGCCAGATCTACAGCTTTCTCCTGCAGTTTCTCCAGTTTATCTCCCACAGGGTCCGTCTCTCCAGTCCCTCCAGTATCTGCTTTGTCTTTAAGTTGACCAACTTTATCCTCCAAATCTTTCAGATCCTACAAAATAAACAAACATCCATCAGTAAATATATAAGAATATTTATCCTCATTCTCGAGGATGGAACAGTGATTTCTTCTGATCCTAAATGCAGATGATTTCCTCCTGACTTGGTGCTCTGTGGGGCAGAGAGTGAGGAAACCACATGGGATCAGTGTTCTCTCCCATTTGAGGGAAGAGACTCAAACTTCAGCCTCTTTCCACAGAAAATAGGGGGTTACCGCATGTTTTTCAAAGATGGGTCGACCCGCTAACAATTGGCATTTGGGTCCCTTCCCATTGGCAAAAAAAACTGTGTCCACTGTTTATGTGTGGTTAGCAGGTATTAGCCTTTTATAAGACAAAATGTCTTATAAAAGGCTAATACCCTCCAGTGTCCTCCATATTGGATCAGTCCATTTGCTGCACATGTTCAGAAAGGTCCAAACAGACAGCAGCAAACCATTTGAAAACAAACCATGCAAAGAGCAGTGTTGCCAACTTAGCGCTTTAGTCGCTATATTTAGCCACTTTTCAGACCCCTCTAGCACTTTGATTTCTAAAAAGCTCCTAGCGCCAAATCTACAGACTTTTTTCTGCTACTGGAGACTTTGGAGACAACATCTAAAAGCAGCGAACTCTGCTCTCCAGAGCGAGTAGATTGGTAACCCCGCCTCCTGCTCTCCTCTATCTTGTCTGCTGTCATGATTCATGCAGCTATTATTTCATCCAAATGAAAAATGGAGAACAGAGAAGCAGATCATGGCTTGTCTACAGTGAAAAGAAGGACTGGGTTATTTACTTTGGCCTTTTTGGAAACACAGGAAGGAGCAATCAGCTAAGTGAGCTTAGTGCTTGGAAAAAATCTTTCATTCCTTTAGAGACAGCATGAAAAGTCAGCTGAGTACAAAACATAGAGAGGAAAACAAGAAGAAAAGGGACAAGAAGAGAGGGACACAACCTAGAACAGATAATGGATGTCTATTCTATTAACATTTATCTATCTGGAGAATGGGTTGATGTGTTATCTTTTTAATTTGTTGGGCCCCCAGCCTGTCTTTGCCTAGGGCCCCACACACATTTCCTAACCCCCCCCCCTGGGTTTAGGTTATTATTTGCTGGAGGAACGTACCGGCTCTGCAGCGGCTGCCTTTTCCACGGCTTCCCCTGCGTCCTCCAGAGCATCAGGAGCCTTCTGCTCTGCGTCCTGCAGCAGCTCTTTCAGTCTGTCTACCGTTTCCTTCATTGGCGGCATCAGCGCTCCAGTATCGTCCAGAGCTTTCTCTGCTGGCGTCAGCTGGCCTTCAGCCTTCATCGAGGAATTGAATCAATTAAACAGTGAGGGGAAGTTTTTCTTCAATTGATGAATGAATGTTAAACTGAGGGTTTAATCTTCCTACCTGGGTCAGGTCTTTGTTCAGGTTCTGGATGAGATCCATGCTGTCCTGCAGTTTTCCCTCCAAGTCAGGGAAGGAACTTTTCTTTGAATCCAAGTCCTCCAGGAGTTCAGTGACGTCATCCTTGGCTTCCAGAGCCTTGTCCCTGTTAATGTGCCACAGTAACAGTTTTCCCACTCATTAACACGTTCATCATTTATTGCTTTAGCTTTCGTAAAAAGCTGCTCTGTGCAGCTCCATAAACGCTGGTTACAGATTCAAACATAAGGTGCCGAGAACAAGTTTATATAAATTCTAACTAGCTTAGCAGCAGAGGCATCAAGTAACAAATACTTCATTATATTTAAGTAGAAATTCTGGCTATCTATATTTTATTGGAATAACAATTTTTTAGACAACTTTTTACTTTCTACTCCTTACATTTTAAAAATAGAGTCATTAGTTTTCATTTAAGTCCATTTTCATTATGGCCTGTTCGTATTTAAATAAAATAAAAACCATCAAAATAATTAGTTTCATCCAGACAATTAATTTCTTTGTGGTTGGACTCGGTGCTGCCCCAACCTGTTGTTCACCAAAATAAACAGCTATTCAAGATGATGCAAAGTTAAAAGTTACCATTAGTTATAAAACTGAGAAAATAAAGTCTATGGAAGTTATCATCCACAATTGTAGAAAAATGTTCCTTTAATAGGGTAGGGGGGGTTGTCATTACCCGATCCATACCATCAGCTCATTTGCGCGTGCGCAAACAGAATAACTTCCGGTGGCAATATTTCCTTTTTCTTACTTTTTTATTCTTTTGTATTTTTTAGAGGCATGGGTTCCTTTTTGTATATCTTTGTATTTTCGTCAATATTGCATTTTCTAAAAATAAAAAATCAGAAATACATAAAAAAGTTCAATCGCCTTGTGATAGTTACTTTGATTGCTCTGAGCATGCGCAAATATACGTCACACAGCGTATATATTTAAATTTGTTTAAATATTTGATTTACTCTGTACTGAACTATGCACTCCAGCAGTACTGATCCCATTAATGGATTCATTTGCTACCTTTCGTGACCTGCAGTTTTTCATTGATAAGGGAACATTTCCCGAAAATTTGGATTTTTATTCCAGAAAAATGACGTCAAGCAATACAATGGACTGCTGCCATCCGGAAGTTATTCTGTTCGCGCAGGCGCAAATGAGCTGATGGTACGGATCGTGCTACCGGTACGGATCGGGTAGCAACAGGGGTAAAGATTCTGGCCTTAACAGTTTTTCCTGCATTACTTTTACTTTTATACTTCAAGTAGTTTTAAAAATGTGACTTTTACACTTTTACTGAAGTTGTTCCTCTAACATCTATAAAAGTGTTTTTAAACAGCAGCATTTATACTGGAGGAATAAACATGAATATTTAGTAAGGAATTGTATTGCACTCACCTAAGAAAAAAATATCAGACAGCTTATCACAAAATTACAAGTTAACTAATGCTCTCAATATAATGAGATTTTATCTCACACACTGTAAAAAAATCAAAATCTAGGTAAGTCATTTCTTTAAATAATTACCTGCTTAAAAATCCTAGATCCTGAAGGAGTAAAGCTGAGGTCCCAACTTCATGCAGCAGGTCAATTTATATGACTAACTAAAACCAACATATTAACGGTAGGGATGCACGATATTGGGATTTTGGCCGATATCCGATATTTTAAAACTCATGTAGCCGATAACCGATATCGATACCGATGTTAAAGCTGGACAAAAATAAGCAGTCATTGAAAATAGCAGTTTTGTTATCCATTTCTGACACTTTGAAAAATAATATACTCAAATATATTTTCATATGCTGATATCAAATAGATTTTTAAAAACGCGGTATCGATCTATTTTACTTTCAAAATCTGGTGAAATTTCATCGTTCTGTTACAAACTCTCGTGATATTTTGCAAATTCTTGTGAGATTTTGTTAGTAAAATAGATCGATACCGCGTCAATATATCAACATATAAAAATATGGCAACATTTGGTGAATTTTGGGGGGATTTCGTAGCATAACGATGACATATAGCAATATTTCATTAGTAAAAGAGATTGATATGGTGTTTTTAAATGGCAATATATCAGCATATGAAGATATTGGGATATTTTAATGGATCAATATTTTTTCCCTCGTCTTTAGAAGTTTTTAAGTCTGTAAAAAAAAAGTTTTTGAGGAACAAATAGTAGTATTCTTTTTTTTAGACATTAGAATCTCAGAAGCTGATCAAATATCGGGTTAAATATCGGCCGATACAGGCCGATACCGATAGGGGGCCGATTATATCCTGCATCCCTAATTAACGGAGCTGTTGACAAGTTTCCACGTATTGTCATATGGCTGCATGTTTACTCATCCCAGGGTTACAGCTGGATACTTAATTGATGTAGCTGAAAACAGGAGCGGAGCTCCAACACACATCAGGTCAGACCTGGAGAACTGTTCAGTGGAACAGATGCAGATATTTTTAAGAAGTGATCATGAAGACCAGTTTCTGAGAGAAGCTTCATTACCGGCTCAAGTAATCATGACCAAATATATTGATAAAATATTGTAATTATTAGATCTTACCTCGTAATTAATTAATAATTAAGAGATACCTCTAAGCTGTCTGATTTTTTTGAAGGCATTACGCCTTCCTTAGTTTAGCAATAACCTGCATGCTAACCCCAAACTCTCCCATCAGTGAAGGAGAGATAATTGCTTGTTTTTCACTTCCTGTTACCGTCTGATGCGTTTTCTTTGCGGTATAAGGGCTCACCTGGCCTCCTCTGCCTCCTGCAGCAGTTTCTTGGCTGCTTCCAGCTGTGGTTTTGCCTCCTCCAGAACATTTACGGTACTTGGTAAATTTGCAGCCAGCTTTTTAAGCTCCTCCAGTTTTTCCTTCAGCTCGGGCCGACTGATGGGCGGCTTGGCCTTCAGGATGAAGTCACTCACCTCCTGGACCTTGGTCAGGTTGGAGGATGGGTCTAAATGCAAAGAAAGGTTTAATATTTGACCACAGTTTCTACCCTGACCAGTCCTTGCAGCCAGGAATTACATTATTTACCTGACAGAAAGTCTTTGAGCTCTTTAACAACGTCCCGTGTTTTCTTTAAGTCCTCGTCCAGCTCATCCCTGGCCTTCTTAGAATCATCAGCCAGGTCCTTTGCTAATTTTTTCACCTGATCTGTTTCCTTCTGTGTCTCCTGAAGCTGTAGAGAGAAATAAAGTTTAGATAAAATAAGCAGAAGGGAAAAGAATTGTTTTTGCTTTGCAGCAAAGCTGCTCTGCAAAAAAAATTATAGAATAGAATTCAACTTTATTGCCATGATGCTACACTGCAAAAAATTACAATTTAAATAAGTCAGTTTTTCTTACAATATGTGCATTTTTTCTTGAATTGAGGAGGTAAGTCAGACAATTTGCCAATTGTACAAGCCAATTTACATTTAAAATAAGAAAAAATAATTGCCCTCACTTATTTCAAGTGCATATTATCTAATTATCTTATTTCAAGAGTAAAACTACTCATTCCATTGGCATATCGTCTTATTTGTCTACTCAAATTAATGGTAAATTCACTTCATTTAAGACATTTTTGCTCATTTTTAGCTAGTTTTTGCATTGTGTCACAAGTTCAAAGCAACGTAATCCACTGTCTGCTTTTATTGCATCCCTTTGGGGAGCAGAGGGCTGCCATTGTGCGGCGCCCGGGAGGCAGTGTGGGGTTAGGGCTCTTTTCTTAGGGACCCAGAGTGGTATTCTGGGAGTGGGGCTCGAACTCAGAACCTCAGGACTCCAAGCTCTAACCACCAGGTCGCCACTCCCCTAAATAAGGTATAGAGGTATAGAATAAGTGCATTTTCTCTTAAATTAAGCAGGTAAGTGAGTTTCTTTGTCAATGGCTTCCTGTTTGGACCTGTTCACTTCCTGTTTGGATTAACTGAGTGTGCAGCTGTTCAGAGGATCTCCATCTGAAGTTAAGTTATTTTCTCTGTGATATCTCTGTATCTAAGTAACTCTAACTGACTACTTTAAAACATAGCACCTTCTGCTGCACTTTTCTACTGAGCACTTGTCAGTTTCACACGGTTTTATTTCTGATAGCAAGAAGTAGCTAGCCTAGGCTAGCGCTAGCTTAGCATTGCTATGGCTTCTCTCTCTCCCTCCCTTGACTCTTTTCCAACTCTTCCTTCTTCCTCTCCTCTCTCCTGCTCTCTGTGTCAGATGTTCAGTTATTCCTCTGCCTCCTTTAGTGATAATGGGATGTGTAATAAGTGTAGTATTTTTGTAGCTTTGGAGGCGAGGGTGTCAGAGTTAGAATCCAGGCTTCAGGCTGTTGAACATCCAGGAGTTAAAGTAGGCCCCCCACGTAGCTGTCCTCCAAAAGTGCCTGAGCAGCCAGGCGATTGGGTAACTGTACGCAGAAAGCGTAGTCGTGGATCTCTGCCCACTGGTCACCACCAACCCGTTCACGTTTCTAACCGGTTTTCCCCACTCAGTGACACACCCACTGAGAAGCCCACTCTGGTGATTGGCAGCTCCATAGTCAGAAACGTGGCATTAGAGACACCAGGGACCATAGTCAAATGTTTGCCGGGGGCCAGAACGGGCGACATCAAATCCTACCTGAAACTACTGGCTAAGGATAAGGTTAAATACAGTAAGATTGTTATTCACGCTGGTGGTAATGACACCCGGTTACGCCGATCGGAGGTCACTAAAATTAGTGTTGCTTCGGTGTGTAAGTTTGCCAAAAAAATGTCGGACTCCGTAATTTTCTCTGGTCCCCTCCCTGATCTGACCAGTGATGACATGTTTAGCCGCATGTCGTCATTCAACCGCTGGTTGTCTAGGTGGTGCCCTGAAAACAACGTGGGCTACATTAATAATTGGCAATCCTTTTGGGGAAAGCCTGGTCTGATTCGGAGAGACGGCATCCATCCCACTTTGGATGGTGCAGCTCTTCTTTCTAGGAATCTGGCCACATTTATTAGTCCTCCAAAACCCTGACCACCCAGGGTGCAGACCAGGAAGCAGAGTTGTAGTTTAACACACATCTCTGCAGCTTCTCTACTGTTACCCACTCTTTACTCCATCCAGACAGTGTCTTGCCCACGACCAAAATCTAATAAATTAGCAAAGATTCCCAAAGGAGTAAATCATGATAATCTAATTAAAATCAAAATAACTCAAATTGGGGAAAAAGTTAAAACAATTAAATGCGGTCTGTTTAACATAAGATCGCTTTCCTCTAAAAGTCTACTAGTTAATGACTTGATTTGTGATAATCACATTGACTTGTTTTGCCTTACAGAAACCTGGCTGCAGCAAGAGGATTATGTGAGCATAAATGAGGCAACTCCTTCAAGCTATTTAAATTTTCACATCCCCAGAAGTTCTGGGCGAGGAGGAGGAGTAGCAACAATCTTCCAGTCTGACTTACTGATTACTCCCAAAACAGTTAATACCTACAACTCTTTTGAACATTTAACCCTTAATTTCCCTGATCCAAATTTCAAGGCAAGAAAACCTCTTCTTTTTGTAACTTTGTATCGTCCACCAGGTCCTTACTCTGAATTTTTAGATGAGTTTTCAGAGTTCCTTTCTGATTTGGTATTAAATACTGACAGGGTCATCATAGTGGGAGATTTTAACATCCATGCTGACATTGAAGGCGATAGCTTAAGAGCAGCCTTTAATGCTATCTTAGACACTATTGGCTTTGTTCAAAATGTGAATAGTCCCACACATTCTCATCTTCATACTTTGGATCTTGTGCTGACATACGGCATAGAATGTGAAGAAATAACAGTATTTCCTCACAACCCTGTCCTCTCTGACCACTTTCTAATAACCTTCAGGATTACTTTAACAGAGTTCTCCTCCCCCAAAAGAAGGTTCAATTTTAGTAGATCTTTATCAGATAGTGCAGTTATAAATTTTAAAGAATCTGCTTCACTTTCTCTCTCCTCTGTGTCACTGAGCAGTGCTGCAGAGTGCAAAAGTTTAGCTTATTCCCCTTCACAGGTTGATGATTTTGTTGATGGGGTTGCTAGTTCTCTGCGTATTGCCTTAGACAACGCAGCTCCTTTGAAAATGAAAACCGTTAAAAATAGAAAGCTTGCTCCTTGGTTTAATGCAGAGCTGCGTACTTTGAAGCAAAATGCTAGGAAACTGGAGAGAAAATATCGCTCCACAGGCCTGCGAGAGTCCTTCCTAGTCTGGAAAAATGGTTTACTGCTGTATAAGAGGACCCTTTGTAAAGCAAGAGCAGCATACTTCTCCTCATTAATAGAGGAGAATAAGAATAATCCTAGATTTCTTTTTAATACAGTTGCCAAACTCACCCAGAGCCATAGCTCTGTTGAACCGTCCATTCCACCTGCTCTTAGCAGCAATGACTTTATGGGATTCTTTATAAATAAGATTGATTTTATTAAAAATAAGATCATAAGCACTCCTCTATCCGCGATTGTACCTGAGGTAGTCATGGAATCTGAACTGGGTTTAGACTGCTTTGATCCAGTTGAACTCTCTGAATTAGCAAAATTATTGTCTTCATCTAAGCCTTCAACTTGTATGTTAGATCCAGTTCCAACCAGGTTATTTAAGGAGGTATTCCCTTTGATCTCCTCCTCCATTTTAGATGTGATTAATCTATCTCTGTTACAGGGATATGTACCTAAAGCTTTTAAGGTTGCTGTAATTAAACCTCTGCTTAAGAAACCGTCTCTTGACCCAGATGACTTGGTCAATTATAGACCTATATCCAATCTTCCTTTCTTATCCAAAATTCTTGAGAAAGTAGTTGCCAAACAAGTTTGCGATCACTTCCACCATAATGAACTTTTTGAAGAGTTTCAGTCTGGCTTTAGAGCTCATCATAGCACTGAAACAGCTCTGGTGAAAGTCACTAATGATATTCTCATGGCCTCAGATAATGGACTTGTATCTGTGCTCGTCCTGTTGGATCTTAGTGCTGCATTTGATACAGTTGACCATAATATTCTTTTAGAAAGACTTGAATATTTTGTTGGAATTAAAGGAACAGCACTAGACTGGTTTAAATCTTATCTATCTGATCGAATTCAGTTTGTTCATGTTAATGATAGATCTTCAACACGCTCAAAGGTTACCTGTGGAGTACCACAGGGATCAGTGCTAGGACCAATTCTCTTTACTTTATACATGCTCCCAATTGGTAGAATTATTAGACAGCATGGGATTAATTTCCACTGTTATGCTGATGATACCCAGCTATATCTGTCTATAAATCCAGATGAAGCTAACCCATTACATAGATTACAGGCATGTCTTGAAGACATAAAAACCTGGATGACTCTTAACTTTCAGCTTCTGAATGCAGACAAAACAGAAGTTATAGTCTTTGGACCAGAGTCTCTGAAAAAGAAACTGATTAGCCAGTCACTTCATTTGGATGGGATTAAACTGATTTCAGATAATAAAGTAAAAAATCTTGGTGTTGTTTTTGATCAGGACCTGTCATTTAGGTCCCATATCAAGGAGGTTTCTAGAATTTCCTTCTTTCATCTGAGGAACATTGCAAAAATTAGAAATATCCTGTCCAGGGGTGATGCTGAGAAACTAGTCCATGCATTTGTTACTTCAAGGCTGGACTATTGTAATTCTTTACTATCAGGAAGTCCACAAACTGTAGTTAAAAGCCTTCAGCTGATCCAAAATGCTGCAGCCAGAGTTCTAATGAAAATTAAAAAGAGATCATATCTCTCCTATCCTGGCTTCTCTTCATTGGCTTCCTGTTAAATCCGGAATAGAATTTAAAATCCTCCTTCTCACATATAAAGCCTTAAATGGCCAAGCTCCATCTGATATCAGAGATCTGATTGTTCCTTATGTTCCTAACAGAGCACTTCGCTCTCAATCTGCAGGTTTACTAGTGGTTCCTAGAATTTCTAAAAGTAGAATGGGAGGCAGATCTTTTAGTTATCAGGCTCCTCTCCTGTGGAACCAACTACCAGTTTTAGTCCGTGAGGCAGACACCCTGTCTACTTTTAAGGCTAGGCTTAAAACTTTCCTTTTTGATAAAGCTTATAGTTAGGGTGGCTCAGGTTATCCTGAGCTATCTCTATAGTTCTGCTGCTATAGGCTTAGACTTTTGGAGGACATAGGGACCCCCATTTCATCATTCTGCTTCATTCTCTCTCTGTTCTCCTATTCTGCAGAATCTGTTAGTTCAATCTCTAACCTTCTGCTCTCTCTGCTTTTCCTCAGAGTAGCTTTGCCTCGTCTGTTCCTGTTTGGCTGTGACGTCATCCTGGAAAGAAACATCAGCTGTGCTGCTGCCATCAACACCCTTGTTTATAGATGTTGGAGATCGGCCTGTTTTCCAGTGTGGTCCTGTTTCTCTGACCGTGACTGAGTGGATGTGCTCTCTTCATCCTCTGGCATGGGAGCTGCCTTGGAGCTTGTCTGCCTGGCTGTGTGTTTCCTGGACGGGGCCGCCTTTTACAGCTGCTTTTTGTATCTCTGCTTCTGTCTCCTTGAACCCCAGTCGGCCTCGGCAGATGGCCGCTCACACTGAGCCTGGTTCTGCTGGAGGTTTCTTCCTGTTAAAAGGGAGTTTTTCCTCTCCACTGTCGCTACAAGCATGCTTAGTGTGGGGGATTGTATTTGAGTCAATGAGTCAATGCAATCAACTGGTTTTCCTTAGATAGAAAACTTTGTATCAATTTGATCTGGTTGAACTGTAAAGTGCCTTGAGATGACATGTGTTGTGAATTTGGCGCTATATAAATAAACTGAATTGAATTGAATGGCATAGGATGATTTACATTAAATAAATAGACAAAAAAAACAAACTGATTTGTCTTACTTCAAGTCTAATGATCTTCTTTTAAGTGTAAAAAATACTCCTTCCATTGGCAGATCATCTTATTTACCTACTCAATTAACGGTGAATCAACTCATTTTAAGAAATGTTTACTTATTTTTAGCCAGTTTTTGCAGCGTATTGGGGGACAGGCAGCTTACCATCTGGGTAGCCTCTGTGATCTTGGCGCTAAGGTTGCTCAGTCGGTCCTTCACATCCATCACATCAGCATCAGCCTTTTGGCTCAATGGTAGAGCGCCAACACACTTTATTCCGTCCTTGCAGGCCTGGTGTCCCTCTGCTGGACACAAAGCTTCCCCTGCACACTGCAGAGGGGTGCAGGGCTCTGACCGAACACTGCCACACACCTGGAAAACAGTCACAATCAGATAGGAGCTACACAGGGAGCAGATTAGATGAGACTGGTGAGATGATTGGCTGCAATTTAAGGCTTTATTTGAGAGTTTAATCTGCTGCTGCTGTTTTTCACTTTTATTCCTGTCATGCTTCTTTTATTGCATGGAAAAAACTGAAATCTAAATAAGTTTTTCTTTCTTAAAATAACATAACATGCATTTTTTTCTTGAGGTAAGTGAAACACTTTGCCAGTGCAACAAGACAATTTACATTTAAAATGAGAAAAAACTGTTGCATGTCTCATTTCAAGCGCACATCATCTAATTATCTTATTTCCAATGGCAAATCATCTCATTCACCGGTTCAAATTAAGGGTAAATACACTTAAATGAAGAATTTCTTATTTCTAGATCATTTCTGCATTGTGGATGAATTAAATTGTTTCTTTCCCAGTTTCAGGATTGTTATAAAGCTGCAGCTTCTTCATGGTTGATACCTGTTTAGCCACAGGAGTCAGGTCTGGTTGGGTGGCCATGTTTTGCTTTAGCTTGTTCAGGTCTCTGGTGTTGTTCGGCTGCACTTGGCCCTGAAGGTCCTCTGCCTCCTCTCTGATGTCACTGGATTGCTTCACCGTGTCTTCAGTAGAATCCACCTTCTTTTCTGCTTCTGTCGATTCATCATACGCCTTCTTGACGGCGTCAAGTGCTTCTGTAGGAAAAAAAGGAGAAAATCTCAAAGTCTGTCCAGTTCTGACGATGATGATAATATCTTCTAGCAGCTTTTATTTCAAACACTAAAGATGGATCCGTCCCAGAGAAAGTTGGTAGAGCTGACCTGTGCTGCTGGGGTCGGTCCCGCCTCCTCCTGCCTTGGCGTCATAAATCAAAGAGAGGCTATCCAGCAGAGCTTGTATTTTATCCAGCTCAGACTTCAAACCAGGATCTCTCACTGGAGAAGGAAGATTATCATTCACTCTATTTATCTCATCCCTGCAGAAAAACAAAAAAGGTGATTAGAAGTGAGAGAAAAAACCTGTTTTATCTAATCAGGTGATGCATCGGAGGAAAAACATTAATGTTGGGCTCATAAACCAATATAAAGTCTTAAAGGGAACAATAACCTGGCCTAACAGAGTAAGTCTGCTTTATTAGCGCACTTGTTGGAGTTGGTTAAAAAAAAAAAAACACCACACAGAAAAAGTGAAAACAAAGAACAATAATTTGTCTGTTCATAGCAAAATTATAACATTTCTGGTTTAAATTGATTTTCCCTAAATAATAAAAACAATTATTTCCCTTTGAATTAAACTGCATGTTTTTTCCAATGAGAAATGGCTTGGATTCTTTGAAATGACAGGAAATTAGTTTTTTCTATGTTAAATAGTTGATTTTGATCTTGAATTTCTTCCCTTCACGCCCCCCCTCCCCCCCCCCTCTGTTAAAGACTTAAACTAGATTCAAACTTATTTGTCATTGTTCCTCATGGTTATAACAATCTTTTAGCAGCTCAAAACAAAACAGTGCAGGCAAATAGTGCATAATTATGATCTCTCTACAAAACAAAACTATCACGCTGCAAAAAATGTCAATCTCAATATGTCTTTTTTTTTCTTAAAATAGGTGCTTTTTGTCTTGAATTGCCAATAAAATAAGAAAAAAAACAACAATTGTCTTATTATTTTAATGGTCTTATTTTAAGTGTATAAAATCTCATTCCGTCTTATTAACCTGCTCCAATTAAGGGTAAATACACTTAATTTAAGACATTTCTACTTATTTCTTTGTTGTTTTTGCAGTGCACAGACAAAAAATTCCAAAAGCAAAACTGCAAAAACAATCTAGAAATAAATAAGAATTTGTCTCACCTGCGTCTCAATTTAAGAAAAAAAATGCACCTATTTTAAGAAAAATTTACTTATTTAGAATTCAATTTTTTGCAGTGAACTCACTCCAGTTTGTCCAGCTGGCTCAGGGCATCATCAAGCTGGGAGGCAGTGCTGGATGGTTGGGACACAGAGTCTCTGATCAAGTTTAGGCTGGCCTCAAGAGCCCGAATGCGTGGCCCCAGATTTCCAAGATCGCCGGTGCCTCCGGGAAGAGATGGACCCCTGGAAGCGAGTTTCTCCAGAGCGAGGCTGAGGTTCTTTCGCTGGGAGTCCAGGGTGAAGAAACAGTTTGGGCAAAGTTCGCAGGCAGGGAAAGAGTCGCAGTGCTCTCGTTTACACGAGTCACAGCGTGTCCCGGTGACACCCGGCCGGCACATGCACGCTCCGGTCTTCCTGTCACAAACTCCTGGAAGGGTCCCATCTACATCACACTGACAAGCTGTGGGTCAAACAAACAAATCAATCTCCATAAACACTTCAAATCGTCTCTTTGTTTCAAAAACACAGAAAGCCAGAAAAGAAATAGGAACAGCGCTGCAAAAAGTTTAAATCTAAGTAATTCAATTAGTCAATCGTTAGTTTTATTTACCTTTAGTTAATTTAAGCTTCTTTCCTAGTTACAGTTAGATACTGGTTATTCTTTGCTGCCCCCTAGTGTTTCTTTTCTTTCCCCTTAGATTCTCTTTAGTAGCTCCTTTCCCCGCCTGCTCCCTATCAGCTGATTCATCTTTTGTTCTGTCTCCTATATATAAACCTCCTGTGCAGTTCATCTTTGCTGGATTGTCTTCATTGCTTCATTCCTAATGTTAGTGTCCCTTTGCGTCTTCTAGTTTCTGATTCCTGAGTTCCTTGCCTGTGCTTTCTGGTTTATTTACTTAAGGGATGCACGATATTGGGATTTTGGCCGATATCCGCTATTTTAAAACTCATGTAGCCGATAACCGATATCGATACCGATGTTAAAGCTGGACAAAAATAAGTAGTCATTGAAAATAGCTGTTTTGTTATCCATTTCTGACACTTTGAAAAATAATATACTCAAATATATTTTCATATGCTGATATCAAATAGATTTTTTCAACTCCTTCAAGCTATTTAAATTTTCACATCCCCAGAAGTTCTGGGCGAGGAGGAGGAGTAGCAACAATCTTCCAGTCTGACTTACTGATTACTCCCAAAACAATTAATTCCTACAACTCTTTTGAACATTTAACCCTTAATTTCCCTGATCCAAATTTCAAGGCAAGAAAACCTCTTCTTTTTGTAACTTTGTATCGTCCACCAGGTCCTTACTCTGAATTTTTAGATGAGTTTTCAGAGTTCCTTTCTGATTTGGTATTAAATACTGACAGGGTCATCATAGTGGGAGATTTTAACATCCATGCTGACATTGAAGGCGATAGCTTAAGAGCAGCCTTTAATGCTATCTTAGACACTATTGGCTTTGTTCAAAATGTGAATAGTCCCACGCATTCTCATCTTCATACTTTGGATCTTGTGCTGACATACGGCATAGAATGTGAAGAAATAACAGTATTTCCTCACAACCCTGTCCTCTCTGACCACTTTCTAATAACCTTCAGGATTACTCTGCTTCTGTCTCCTTGAACCCCAGTGGGCCTCGGCAGATGGCCGCTCACACTGAGCCTGGTTCTGCTGGAGGTTTCTTCCTGTTAAAAGGGAGTTTTTCCTCTCCACTGTCGCTACAAGCATGCTTAGTGTGGGGGATTGTATTTGAGTCAATGAGTCAATGCAATCAACTGGTTTTCCTTAGATAGAAAACTTTGTATCAATTTGACTGTATGATCTGGTTGAACTGGAAAGTGCCTTGAGATGACATGTGTTGTGAATTTGGCGCTATATAAATAAACTGAATTGAATTGAATTGAATTTTTAAAAACGCGGTATTGATCTATTTTACTTTCAAAATCTGGTGAAATTTCATCGTTCTGTTACAAACTCTCGTGATATTTTGCAAATTCTTGTGAGATTTTGTTAGTAAAATAGATCGATACCGCGTCAATATATCAACATATAAAAATATGGCAACATTTGGTGAATTTTCGGGGGATTTCGTAGCATAACGATGACATATAGCAATATTTCATTAGTAAAAGAGATTGATATGGTGTTTTTAAATGGCAATATATCAGCATATGAAGATAGTGGGATATTTTAATGGATCAATATTTTTTCCCTCGTCTTTAGAAGTTTTTAAGTCTGTAAAAAAGAAGTTTTTGGGGAAGAAGAAGAAATAGTATTTTATTTTTTTTTAGACTTTAGAAACTCAGAAGCTGATCAAATATCGGGTTAAATATCGGTGGGGTGGCCGATGTCCGATATTCAGTTTTAAGGCCGATACCGATAGGGGGCCCATTATATCCTGCATCCCTAATTTACTTCTATACTATCAACATCATTATTAAATCTACAAGAAATCATCCCTCCCTCTCCATCTCTGAATCTGGACACTGCCAGTTTGAGTTTAAATGCTTGTTTTCAGAATTTACCAAATCTGCACATTTAATCCACTGATCCATCTGCAATGTTTCCTGTTATGCTACGTTCAGACCTCAAGCAGCAGAGGCAGCAGAAGCAGCTAGTTAACATGCAAACAGACCCGGCGGCATGGGCGGGCATTGTGGGGCCGTGCCCGCCCACGGAGGTGCCCGTGCCCACCCTGGACTGGCAGCTGTCTTTTTTCTTTTTTTTTCCGTTTAACTCAGCGTAGTTAGCTTTATATTATTCCTCTCTCATTCTGTCAGTTATACAAATGTTGACAATAGAGTTTCAGGTGCAATATAGTCAGTCCAGCATATATGTGATCTATGTGCCTGGACTGGGTCCAGCTTGAATTTACACAGAAAAGGTTAGCAAATACATCAGCTTTACATTTCCTAAAGCAAACGTATTTCACTACAAAGCTCATCTAAAAAGGGCTAATAAGATATATGAAAGTCTTAATGCTGTTTGTTTCCCAGTGTAAATATTATATATTGCAGGCTTTCTCTTTCTCCTGCAGGGTAATCTGTGTCTCTTAAAAAAAATAAAAAGTCAAATGAGCACAGAACATTTAAACCTGAATAATGCCCCTGACTGAATGGTTTAAGCTCAAAGTTACACATTTCTGTGTTTTATGAGGTCAGACTTTATAACCCGCAGTCAGATTTCTAAATAGTTCACTTTGAAAGACTCTGATTCAAACTAGGAGTTAACTTTTGAGTTATTTGAATGGCCACAGCACTACACTATTGCTTATTTTTTATATTTTGTGGATCTGTGACTATTTAATCTGGACCTAATTGTACCTAAAATTTTATCAATAACAATGTTCAATAAAATACAAAATACAGATGTAACACGTATCCAGTTTCTGAATGATTGTAAAAAATATTGTTTCTACCAGCAGCTGGGGGAGACATTAGAACATGGTTCAGAAAACCTGTCAGGACACATTTTTTTCTAACACTAAGAATAAAACAAATGCTGATTTCTAATTCAGCAAATTATTCTTAAAAGATTTTAAAATAATTTTAATAAATGTTTTTATAAAGATTTGAGATTTATTTTACTGAATGAATGGTCACAAAGCTAGTGTTAAGCTTGGAGTAAATCAAATTATTGCTGGAAAAAGTGTGCCCCCCCCTTTGATTTCTTTCTGCAGCCGGGTCTGCATGCAAAGTCGATGGTTGACGCACATAGGCTCCCACAGAGAAATAATCTTTGAAGGCAGGATGGTAATCTGGATGAACTGACTGCACAGACCATGTTTTCAGGAGGACTTTCTCACTTCAACATAGATTCTAACTACTTTCTACCCGCTGATCACAGCTAATATAGCCGCCATTGTTCCAGGCAGAGAAAGGATAGGGTAGCTCCGCCCACCACGCATCAGACCACAGCTAGAGCAGCAAAGATGCTTCAGCCGCGCATCAGAACTAAACTTGTACATGCATCAAAAATGAAGCAGCACGCACGTTTTTGCTGCTCCTGCTTCTTGCCGTCTGAATTTAGCAGTAATCTAAAGTTGGCATCCTCCTGTTTCCATAAATGTCTGGCCTGGATCAGAGGAGTCATTTTTAATGAAGTACCAGAAAAAAAGCTTTGATCAAAGAAGCCTAGAAACCCCCGAACGGATCTTGACGGACTGATATCAGCCTTAAGAGAAGGAGACTCACGTCGGCACCCAGACAGAGGGGATCCATATGTGTTGTCTGCGCATTCAGTGCATGTTCTTCCTCCAAAGCCTGCTCTGCATTCACACCGGCCTGTCTTCTGCAAACAAACAAACCGACAGTGTTCTAGTGTCCTTCCAGGTGATAAAAGGTGAAACATGTTTTTCTTACAGTTAGTCCTAAGCAGACGCTAACATTTATACTTCTGGCAATTTTCTGTTTTCCACCAAATTTATTCTAATAAACTAATTGTGTGTATTTGGACCCCTGCTAAATCCTTTAATGCTAAAAAGCTGATTAAATTCAAGTCTTTTTTTCTAAATTGAAATGTGTTTCTAAAAGCTTTGTGACACTCATTGGACAAGACGCCTTTTCTACAGTAAGTCTGTCGGCAGTGCAGGTCCTACCGGGTCACAGGTGTCACTGATCGACCAGGTGGGGTCACAGCCACAGGGTTCACAGCGCTTTGACTGCGGTGGTCTCCAGTAGCCCTCTGAACACTCGTCACAGGTCAGGCCATGGAAATGGGGGCGACAGGGACACATCCCGGTCACAGGGTCACACAAAACGGACAGGGAGCCGACTGGAGAACAGGAGCACTCTGCAGAGCCGGTGAGAAGAAGGTTAGAACAATTTCATTTTGGCATTTGACCAATTAGATGAGCCCTTGGATGATATATTGCCTACTGGGAATTAAGTTGGAAAAAAGTTAACAAGTCAAGACAAAAAGGTAAAAAGCTATGTGAAAAGTTCAAAAGTAAAGTTAAAAAGTTGATAAGCTAAGTTACAAAATTAAAAAAATGTGTGTATCAGCATTAATGCTCTAAGGCTATGTTGTACCAAAACGAATGTGTTTCTTTTTATATCGGCACTTTTCCTGTGCCTTTGTTTATATATGTTCAATATGGATGTTTTTCCAGTGCAGTCCTGTTTCTCTGACTGTGACTAACTGGATGTGCTCTCTTCATCCTCTGACATGGGAGCTGGCTCGGAGCTCGTCTGCCTGGCTGTGTGTTTCCTGGACGGGGCCGCCTGTGGAGCTGGTTGACAGTTGCCTTTTGTATCTATGCTTCTTTTTCTATGTCTGCTTCTGTCTCCTTGAACCCCAGTGGGCCTCAGCAGATGGCCGCTCACACTGAGCCTGGTTCTGCTGGAGGTTTCTTCCTGTTCAAAGGGAGTTTTTCCTCTCCACTGTCGCTACAAGCATGCTTAGTGTGAGGGATTGCTGAAGAGTCAATGAGTCGATGCAATCAGCTGGTTTTCCTTAGAAAATTTGAATCAATTTAACTTTATGAACTGTTTGAACTATAAAGTGCCTTGAGATGATGTGTTATAAATTGGCGCTATAGAAATAAAATGAACAATATTAATATATTAGGGAAAGTGTGCTTTCTTGTTATTACATTAAGATGAATTTTGCCATCAAAATATCTATATTTTTTAACGTTACAGAAGTAACAAGGTGTTGTCCTGGATTCCAGAAACACTATTGGCTTGAAATGTTGATCTTCAAAGTATTTCACCGAGTGCCCTATAAAGAGTTAACATGAATTTAAAGATCATTTCAGAAGGACCCTATATTTAAAATACTGACTATTTGACTCCTTTAAAAGGACAGAAGATATCAGGAGGAGCAAATCAAGCCACAAAGTGATCTTAAAAAGAAAAAAAATCTTGTGTCGTTATCATTCAGCTACAACTCAGATCTTCTAACTGTCCACTTCTGTTCTCTGGGTAAGATTATTCATGGGAAGAAAATGCTTAGAGTATTTTTTAAACTTCCAGGTGATGGATAAGAACAGGCTCTGAAGTCAGAGCGTTTCTCAGGGATGGCTATGAGAAAGTCAGCATGGCTTAGCTTTAAAGTTGTGTCTGAATGAGCCGCAGCATTTGTGGAGCACTGTGGTTTCAGCTCTCAAAAACTTACAATGCAGCAGTAGAGTTGATTCCTTCCTGCTATCATCTCAACCCTAATTTTCATGTAGGGGGTCAGACCAAGAACGACCCTAACGACTCCTCATCACAGAGGGGTGGACCTGTTCTTTCCGTTTAATTTACATGTTTTCCAAGCAAGAAAGCAACTTTATAAAGCCTGTAGATCCACACTACTCCAGAAATGTTGAATTGAGAAAGTTTTCTGAATTGGAAACGAAACTGTCTTCAGACTTAGAAAAAGTCCAGTGGATTGTTTTTATTTATTTATTTTTTTGGAATGTGGAATAACTATGGGATGTCATTCTTTTTTTTTAAGAGAGTTTAAAGGAATAGTACACCCAAAACATGATTAGCCTTCATTTTCTACTCACCCCCATGCTGAACAACACTCTGGAGTACTTTTTTGATATCTCAAATGCATCTGGAGATCTGGGAGGCTTCTTGCTGTCTGCTGACATTCAAATAATGGAGGTCTATGGCGCCCGAGGCAGAAAGGTCCATAAAAGTCCACAAAAAACGTGTCAATATTCCTCCATACTGCTCGTCCAATGTATTCCAAGTGTCCTGAGTGGGTAGCATCCAGAATTTACTCGAAACGAAGTCATTTAGAATGTTTTTAGAGCATAAACAGTAGTGTATAGGATTTCCTAAAAGCGCATTCACGAGTCTACGGAAACCGCGGCAGACCAAACCAGATGAAAGTGCGCATTCAGCTCGGCAAAGAACTCATGCTCTTCCTCAACACTGAAGTCCTCAGACATTTTTCTTTCGTTGTTTCTTTCTTTGCACAGGTAAACAGCACATTTCTTCTTCTACGCTTGCATTATCGGCAGAGCAGACGCTGAATGCGCACTTTCATCTGGTTTGGTCTGCCGCGGTTTCCGTAGACTCGTGAACGCGCTTTCAGGAAGTCCTATACACTACTGTTTATGCTCTAAAAACATTCTAAATGACTTCGTTTCGAGTAAATTATGGACGCTACCCACTCAGGACACTTGGAATACATTGGACGAGCAGTATGGAGGAATATTGACACGTTTTTTGTGGACTTTTATGGACCTTTCTGTCTCGGGCGCCATAGACCTCCATTATTTGAATGTCAGCAGACAGCAAGAAGCCTCCCAGATCTCCAGATGCATTTGAGATATCAAAAAAGTACTCCAGAGTGTTGTTCAGCATGGGGGGAGTAGAAAATGAAGGCTAATCATGTTTTGGGTGTACTATTCCTTTAAGGAAATAATAGACAAAGGACCATATGTGCTGTTGCAGATTAATCTCTTTTTATTGAATATTTGGTTTTAAATAAGTGTTAATCTGTTCTGTTTCTGTGTAAGTCAGTCAAATGAACATCCTTCTGTTGGCATCTGAGAACCAGAGTGGGTCTGGCATCACCTTATATGGTGATGCTGACGGGCGAATGCTGACTGGGAACTTTGGGTGAGACACCTCCTGGCTAACATTAGAAAGCATGAAGAAGCTGGTTCTGCAGCTCAGGATGAAAAAGGGCCTGGATTAGAAGGTGAGATCTTTCCTCTGAAATTCGATTTTCTTAAACATGACTGGAATAAATTCTGTTAATGCCTAAACATTAGTGATGGTGAGATGAAGCCTCATTGAACCGTTTGGCCAAATTGCTTCAACGATCCCCACAGTTCATGAGGCTTCATGTGAACATGTCACCACCTGCTGGTGGACAGCAGAACTACAGTTTGTAATAAAATCTGTGATTTTTTTTTTTGCAATTGTTTTTCTTTTTTTCCCCTTTTAAGTTCCCTTGATGGTTGGTGTGTATAATAAAATAATAAAATTTTTAATTTTTTTTTTTTTTGTGTAAAATTTCTTAGAGCAATCATTTAAGGTGAACCGTTTTTCTGCCATTTTAGTGAAATAAACTCAAGCAGACAATGACAGTGTTTGTACAAATTGGGTAATGATGAGCCAAATGAAAGGTGTTAGTCATTTTTATTCAAACATGATAGTTTTTCCACGTTTTTTGGTTTTAATCAGGTTGGAAGTTGTTTTCAACCAATCTTTTGACTACACCAACCTAATTTACCCAATCTATATTTTTACTCGGGCAAAACAATGCAAATTAGTCTCATCAGCCAAAATAATTAAGTTTAATCGCAACTTTCAAAAGAGAGAGACAAGTCTTGAACCATCAACCTCTAGAGTGGGAGTCTGTCACTTACAGAGGACGCCACTCATGTAGATAGCCTGATCTTGGAGAAAATACTACTTAACACTGGCTTTGTCTGGTGGTTTGCTCAGATTTTGATCATTACATTGTTTATTCTAACCAAATTAGCTTTAAGCAACTAGATTGGTTGGAAAAACAACCAATCTATTCTTAGAATCTATCCAAACTTTATCCAGCTGACAGCAGCTCTCCTCCAAACTCCCACATCTTGACTGAACACTGAGGCTGTTTAGATTCCTTTCAAAATTCTTGCGCTTCCAGAACCGCTTACCGAAGCGGTCACATGGTTTCACGGTAGCGAGGCCTCAGACGTCATCAATTTTGGCCCCTCCTCTAAATGAATCACGCCTCGACAGGCGCATCGTGGAAACGCCCCCTCCATTACTCGACACACGCCTCGAAGCCTCGGCTCATCTCATAACATCACTACTAAACATGTTTCCTTCTCCAAGTACACTATCTAAGAAACACCCTTCCTCGGATTTGGACTTAGTAATAAAAATGATGATCAAATGGTGCAGATGGTGAAAGTTGCTGCTCCGGTGAAGAAGGGAAGCATTTTACACTCCATGTCACTCATTCTGCTTTGTGATCAAAACACTTTTTCGTTGTTTGTTTGACATTTTCATTCCTTCACCTGTGTATAACTATCTCCATCTTACTTTAGCTGTAAAATGTTCAATTTAAGGAGATGTTGGGTTAATTAATTGAACATAAGTTATTCTACTTTAATCATATTACTTTAATCATATTATACTTACACATTTTGTTATCTCTATCTTACTCATATTACAAAGAGTGTTAAAACATTTAGTTTTGTTTGCTGTGTCATTAATGTTTTTTAAGTCTGTGCAGGAGGGATGTTGACTGCGACTGCTGTTAACAGATGTCGTTAAGGGTGTGGAGGAGAATGGAGAACTGTGCAACTAGATAAGGAGAGGGGTTCTCCTTATCCTATGATGTTGTATGATGTTGTACGAAAATTCTGGTTTCAACTGGGTTCTGTTCCCTCCCCCTTTAGCGGTTGAAACCACATTGTAATCAGGGCGTTTTTTCAATAAAGGGCTTGGAGAGCAGATACTGCTTCAGAGTGGGTTTGAAGTTGTAACTGAATGCAGTTTCTGATCCCCTCTCCTTGCAAGTAAAATATACTAAATTCTCTGTGTCATTCTTTGTACAGGTTACTGCATAAAATGTTTGGTGTTTAAACCTAACATTAATTGGTCCTTCGAGCCGGATTGCAAGATACCCGACGACCCCCAGCAGGTGAGTGAGACCCAGATAAGCCTGCGGCCGCAGCAAAGAGACCCTTTACGGGACTGGTCTCTCCCTTACAAGCTGGGGTCCGACGGTTGAAGCATTTCGAGGACGCAGAGAATTGTGAGTAGTTTTTCTTTTAATAAGGAGTGAGTGAATTATTGGAAGAAAAATATATAAAATATAAAAAATTTATAAAAATATAATAATATAAAAAAAAAGAAAAAAAGATCGAAGTGAAGGGCGTGGGGTCACGAGATTCCCCTTTTGAAGTCCTCTCAGCGTGGGGTCACGAGATTCCCCTTTGCAAACAGTTTAAACCTCGTGAAGGTCGGCGGTGTCCTCTATCTTAAATAGTTAAATTCCGCATGGGGTAACGAGGTCCCCCTTTTGTACTAAAACACTGACAATTCTAGACTCTATCAGGTAAAATAGAAATTTTAAAACAGTTAAAGTCCGCGGGAGGGCAGGCTCCCCTAGTTTGTAAGGGCAGGCTCCCCGAGTTGTAAACTAGTTAAATTCTGCATAGGATGGCGGCGTCCTCTGTGTTTAAAATAAGTAAACAGAAATAAAGTAAAAGTTAACTGCGCAGTGAGTGTGTGTGTGTGTGTGTGTGCGTGTGTAAGGAAATATAGATATCACTAGATATCTGTATTTCATACCAAAAAGACAAGGGTTAAATGGTGAGCTTTTGTGGATGTTTGTAGACAAGAAAACTCCACCTGTAAGGGTTGAAGTGAGTTTTACCACAAAAAGTCGTTGATCACCATCTTGTCTGAAGCCCCAGTGTTTAGAACACGACAGGTGTTGAAAACCCACTGGGCCCAAATTTAGTTCAAAATGGGAAAGGGGCAAAGTAAAGAAAAACAGAAGTTATTAGAGAAACTCCAGTGCAAAGATTGGAAAGCAGTCGAAAATGATGACCCATTGGCGGCAGAGCCGTTGTGTTACTGGATAAAAAACTACGGTTTTAATGGTAAATTGAGCACCACAAACATAAAGGAATTGCAGCAAAAAATAAAAACAAAAAGCAAAAATAAAGACACTTTGATGGCAAAAGAAGGTTACATGCAAACCATGGTCTGGATGAAATTGGCAGGACAGAGAGAAGAGGGAGAGTGCAGAGCTAACAGAGAGAGGGAGGAGAGACAAAGAAAAGCAGTAGAAGGAATTCCCTCTCCAAAGAAGGATGTGGAAGAATGTGTAATTCAAGAATGGGTAAATCGTCACCACATAGAGATGAGTGGTGCAACACTCCAAAAGTATATAAACCACGCCCTGCATGCAGAGAAAGTCATAAAAAGTAAAAAGAATCACAATAAAGAATCCACTGTGTTTTATCAGGAGGAAGAGGACACTGTGTTTTATCAGCAGTCCAGAGGTAGGGGCCGAGGCCGTGGAAAGGGAAGAGATTTTGGATCACGCTCAACTGATAATTCCAGAGCGTGTTGGTCATGTGGAAAAAAAGGCCACATAGCTAGACACTGTCAAAGTAAACCACAAAAGCAGGAAGCTCAGCATGACTAGATGATCAACCATTTTCTATTAGAGAGATAGAGGGTGAAAATATGGATGTCTTAAACCTAGAAGATTTTTTTTTTAAAGAAATGTTATAGACCAGAAATAGTTCTGATGGTCCAGGGCACTCCTGTTAAATTTTGTGTGATACAGGAGCCTGCAGAACCACAATAAAAGAACCCATACCCTTGCACATACCCATCGTAAAGATGATTTACCTGTAGGTCCATATTCAGCATTATTACAGCAAGCACAAGCAGCTGCACAAGCAGCTTTACAGCAAGACCCAAATGAACTTGGTGCTGCTGCTGCTTCTGCTTCAGCCCCAGTCTTGCCAGCTCCTAAAGTTGAGAATCTACCGGCTTATTCTCCTATGCCCAGCACCTCCACAAGGGTTACCCATTCTGGGGGACCTGTGGGGGCTTGGTCAAAAGATATGGGGGGAGGCTTAATCTCCCCACAGCCAGCCCCTGAACCCAAACCTGAAATTAGTGTTTCCTTTTAAATTTAGTCCCAATCCTTTGGCGGGTCGGGGGCCCAGTGAAAAACATTTTTTCCTTCATGAGGGTCTATACGGGGGCGGATTTGGGAAATTTGGGGGGCCCTGGGCATGGATGGGAGGGGCCCCCCCCCTGACAAAAAACCCTTAAAACATCCTATTCTACAGATAGAGAAATGTTAATAAATGACATTCATTTTTTTTTCTAGTTTTGTCCCCTCTGTTTTTTTTCCCTTTTTTCCCTCTTATTTCACCCTTCTGAGGCATTTTAGCCAAACATTTTTTATCAAAAACATAATTAAATGACAAAAAAGGGTTGTTGATTAATAAAAATGTAATAGCACCCCAACGTTTTCGTGGGACAGTGGTGAAATGCAGAACAAGTTAAACAACAAATTCGGGTGTGGCCAAGGACCTGAGACTGTCATAGTCGATTAGCTAAGGGTCTTTTAAAAGGGGCTGGCGGGAAATCCACTTTGTGGTTGAGAGCCCCTGAAGGACTCTCCCCGGGTGTCTCCTGACTTTATTTAATGCCCAGTTAACCTCTTAGGGGGGTCTCTATGTTTGTTTTAGCAGGGGCTGGGCACCCATCCCTGGTGGGCATTTTGGTCTGGTGTTTTAATCCAACATTTTTCCTTGAAGACTCGTATGGAAAATTTAGTTTAAAAAAAAAGACCTTTTTTCTACAAATAACCCGGGGCCCCCTAGTCTTTTTACTTTTGGAATTAGGTTGGGAATGGAATTAACTTTTTCCACTTTGAAATGTTTTATTTTTAACAACTGAGGGGCAGACGGAAAAAACAGTACTTTTTTCTGAATTATAGAATCGTCAAGTTTAAAACCCCCCCCTTATATTTTTAAAACCTACTATGCTTTTTTAAAAATAAAAAACTTCACTTGAAATTGAACATCTGGGCTGTTTGTTATCTTTTGGTTGCCCCCATCCATTATTTTATCTTGGGGAAAAATAATCAAATTCTTGTTTATTTGCATATTCGAAAAAAAATTTTTGTGTTTTCTCAATTAAAAAGGGTTATAGGACTTTAACAAAAAAATTTTACATGTAAAAAACTGGCTTTCTCCACAGATAACCCCTTGGGTCTAACAACCCAAAAACTGAAAAAAAATTTATAAACATTTTGCAAAAAAGATTAATAAGTTTTTTTTTCTGTCAGGGGCTCTTAGGAGGAAATGTTTTGGTTTACCTGGTTTTTAAAGTCATTAGTAATCTTTTTTACAGAATTTGGCTAACCAATTAAACGAAAGAAAAAAACGATAGATGATCGTTTTTCGAAATAATTGTTATTGTTTTCCTAAATTTTATCGTAACATTGCATTAAACATAACATTTTTTTATTAAAAACAGGGGGAAGGGGATGACATTCAACGAAACAAAACATTTTAATCACCAAACATCATAAAATCCTAGGCCCTATAGTGACCAGAACATAAACCCCCCTTTCCCAAAAAAAAAAAATTTCTTTGAAGAGCTGCTATATTGAGTCATGATTTCACTCATGTCTCAAACGGGGGGATTGTAGGATTGATTGAGCATTGAGCATCATTATACAGCATATGGATTTATATTTTATGCAAAAAACTTTTGTAAAGCATGTCTAATATGTGCTAAACATAATCTTCAAGGCAATTTAAGACCTAAAAAAGGTGCTTTCCCTAAACCTATTTATCCTTTCAATTCTGTTTGGTTATAATAGATTTGTTTTCTAAATGGATTGCAAGAAAGTGATAGTTAGATCAGATGAGTAATAAGTAAAATCACTTTCTTAATTATTCTGTGGAACCTTACCATACTGCTTAGCACTCTAGTAATTCTACTGTGGTACCTGTTATAGAATACGCATTTGGTCTCCTTCACCGACCTTCAGAGGAAGTCCATCGTACAAAGGGGGTTGTATTTTTAGTATACAACCGTCTCAAACTGGTGATGATTGTACACAACTCTGCCGAGAGGTCATAGGAAGTAGACCACTGTGTAAAAGATTACCCATAGGAAACTTTTTGAAGTTTGAACCTAGATGATGTTGCAACTTTTCATATTAGTTTTGTTTTTAGCTCTCACTCAGGGCAAGGATTCTTGTTGGCCCCATGAGCCAGCTATTTGTAAAAGGGACGTCTATCTCTGCTATAACTCTACTAGAGTAATCAGTGTAGTGACTATTCCTTTTCAAACATTCTCGCAAAGATTTAAAATTGACCCGGGAGATTGGCGAGGTTATGATTTCTACCTATATCCCCGTGTAGTTCAAAGAACTCAAAAGAGTTGGGGAGACGTATTTAGAACCACTGGACAGTGGAAAAAGGGATCATATGGATGGACATCTTTAGCTAAGAAATGGATGAGTAGAATATCAGGGTTCACTGTTAACCATGCCTCCAAAGTTTTCACTATGACAATAAACTCCACAGCAGAACCCCTTGAGAAGGAAGGCTGTTCTTCCTCATTTCTATGTGCACGGTCTAGTGAAACCGATCCATGTTGGACATTGTATCTGTGCTCTGCAAATGTTACACAAGAAGAAAATGAGATACAAGGGATTCTTACTTCTGCCCAAGGTGAACAGATAAAAATTCAAAATATTAATGACCCGCTTAAAACGGATGAATTGTTTCAAGTCACCACTGGAATCTCTGGGCAAACAAACAACTGGCTTTTAATGGCAGAACAAGCAGCTAAAACAGTGTCCACTGATTGTCTTGTGTGTATGGGAGCCAGACCGCTGTTACGTGTGGTTCCTGCCACCATAACTCCTCAATGTCTTCTAAATATAATGAATTATACAGTTCCAACTGATAATTGCACCTATTGGGATAAGATCTATCCCCTGACCACAGATGAGAAGAAAAAACCAATCTTTTTGAAGAAAGTGGCTGTGGCAAATTTCACCTGTGTAAACAGGACCGGAGTGGGCCCAAAATTGGGTACACTAAATGAAAAACAATGTGCAAGTATTTTACTGGTATCCACCTTTTTTAAACCTCAATCCCGCAGCGACATCTGGTGGTGGTGTGGAGATGACAGATTGTTTGACAGACTTCCATGCAACACCACTGGATTGTGTGCTGCAGTCACCTTGATTTTACCTGTTTCTATTACTTCACTCACAATGGATGAATTGTTAACGACTGTAAACAGTATTTTACCTCACACATGGCATACTAGAAGAAGGAGGGCATCTGAAAATGCGTGGAGTCCAGATGACCCTACTTATATTGACAGTATTGGAGTACCCAGAGGTGTTCCTGATGAGTATAAACTAGTGAATCAAGTTTCTGCAGGATTTGAATCTTTCTTATGCTGGTGGTGTACTATAAATAAAAATGTAGACAGGATCAACTACATCCATTATAACGTCCAGAGGCTGGGAAATAAAACAGAACAAGGCTTCTCCGCCATCCATGAACAATTGTCAGCTACCTCTCTGATGGCTTTCCAGAACCGTATTGCTGTTGACATGTTGTTAGCTGAAAAAGGTGGTGTGTGCTCTATTTTTGGAGATCAGTGTTGCACCTTTATTCCCAACAACACCGCTGCAGATGGCAGCCTCACAAAGGCCCTTGAAGGCCTTCGCTCTCTTAACAGCAAAATGAAAGACCATTCTGGAGTTGACACAAAAATGTGGGATGGATCTGGAGACATTTTTGGTAAATACAAACAACTGGTACTTTCTATTTTGATGTCTGTAGCTATATTTGCCGCCATCCTGACCTTATGTGGATGTTGTTGTATTCCATGTATTAGAGTGCTGCTAAATAGACTAATTACCACTGCAATACAACCCATTAAAACAGAAATGTATGCCCTTATGTCCACTGAGGAACACCTATCGGATGATGAAGACAGCGAAGAGGATGAATTCTCTTTACACTTTCCTGACTTTTATCCTAATCCCAACGACAATAACCCACCAGTTTAAAGTACCTCTGAGTGTACCCTTTACAGCTAAAAAAAGAAAAAAGAATGATTTCTTAGTTGAAAATCTGAAAAGAAGTAACTATTGAATGATAAAATAAATAGCTTAAAGTGAATAAACAGGAGGGAAATGTTGGGTTAATTAATTGAACATAAGTTATTCTACTTTAATCATATTACTTTAATCATATTATACTTACACATTTTGTTATCTCTATCTTACTCATATTACAAAGAGTGTTAAAACATTTAGTTTTGTTTGCTGTGTCATTAATGTTTTTTAAGTCTGTGCAGGAGGGATGTTGACTGCGACTGCTGTTAACAGATGTCGTTAAGGGTGTGGAGGAGAATGGAGAACTGTGCAACTAGATAAGGAGAGGGGTTCTCCTTATCCTCTGATGTTGTATGATGTTGTACGAAAATTCTGGTTTCAACTGGGTTCTGTTCCCTCCCCCTTTAGCGGTTGAAACCACATTGTAATCAGGGCGTTTTTTCAATAAAGGGCTTGGAGAGCAGATACTGCTTCAGAGTGGGTTTGAAGTTGTAACTGAATGCAGTTTCTGATCCCCTCTCCTTGCAAGTAAAATATACTAAATTCTCTGTGTCATTCTTTGTGCAGGTTGCTGAATAAGGTGTTTGGTGTTTAAACCTAACAGGAGAGTTGCTTACAAACACAGATTTATGAACATTTGAGAGAAATAATGGAGAAAATAATGGATGATCTTTGGGTTAAAGCTCTAGTGGAGGATACTCTATTTTCTATATTCTATAAGTGGTCTTCCTAATTGTCAATCATTCTGGTGATATGTTAACCTAAGGCCATCCTACGTGCTCATGCCCATCTTCACTTACCAGAGGTGAGTCTGTCATAGTGGAAAATTTGCAAATCTTCTTTGGGAAAGTAAGTTTGTATGATCGATTCAAACAGCAACTTTTAAACAGAGCGTTCAGGAGGAGAAGTGGGCTCCTGCACGCTCATACGCCTTTCAGTGGCGTTCCCTCTCGGGGGCGGGTACAGGGTTGTGCATGTGCATTTTTTTTTTTTAAAGTGGAGAAGGTGGGTCTTTTCAAAAATTTATTAAAATCCTCCACTATGAGTTTAATCTCCTGAAAAAGTCAGGACAAATTTAGGAATGAAATGGAGATAAATAATAGTTAACCGCTCTATTTGAAGCTTGGAAAACTACGGTTAATCCTGGAAATAAAAATAAATCTGTATGGGAATAAAACCCCAAACAAAGTGTTGGATGACTCACGTTTGCAGCCCAGAGGGTCGGATGAGCTCAGGCCATAGAAACCTCTCTTGCAGCGGTCACAGCGGGGGCCCTCCACATTAGCCTTGCACTGACAGGAGCCTGTGCTGTCTTCACACTGGGCGCCGTTCACCGTCCCCTCTGCACTGCAGATGCAGCCTGGAGGGCATGGAAGGTTGTGAAGGAAACACTGCTTGGTCTTGCTCTCATTTTTTCAGATTTCTCTACTTACGAATGCATGCATCGGGACGATCCATTCGGCTGCGGGGGTTGGGCTGGTAGCCTGGGGCACACCGCTCACACTTTGGCCCTGTGGTGTGGTGCTGGCAACCCTCGCACACTCCTCCACTCCGCCTCCCACTGGCCTCATACACCCCTGGGTCAAAGTAACAGCGCTGGGCGTGGTTGTTACAGTCACAGCCTGAAAACAGGACAGAGACCTTAGGAACAGTTGGGCAGGACCACATTGATATCATTTGCTTAAATTATAGTGAAGACCCTTTAAATTTCATTCTTTTCTAAAACCCGTCCGGTTTTACATCTGCTTTGAACTGCCTGTAGCCTCATATTTTGGCATAGCTACTGTTCAGGTGCAAGTTAGGACATCTGCTGTCTGACTACAGCATGTCCTGCCCTCCATAGTATCGCCTCAGGGGGGGGGGTCCTCTCCACCCTTCTCTCTATTGTTCACTAATGTGTACAGAAGTCACTTTGATGGATCTGCTTATCTGTTCTCCATTTTTTATTTAGATGAAATAATAGCTGCATGAATCATGACAGCAGACAAGATAGAGGAGAGCAGGAGGCGGGGTTACCAATCTACTCGCTCTGGAGAGCAGAGTTTGCTGCTTTTAGATGTCTCCAAAGTCACACTTATAATTATAAGGCTTTCTGATGGCATTTTAGTCAAAGGATTTTAATGAAAATGTGCACAAATGAGGACAAGTTATATTAATCATACATGTAAACAGAGTTTTATGGGACCCTCAGGAACTTGGGGCCCCAGGTAACTGCCTAGTATTGCCTGATGGTAAATCCCCCCCAGTGGAAGTGTTACGCTAATAGAAATATCTGGAGCCGTTTGTGATGAAAAACAGACTTTTGAAG